>NW_027462786.1:0-28526 GCF_050947455.1 Rhinoderma darwinii
GCCAAGATCGAGCGTCTATGACTTACGGTTCAAGAATTAGCCTCAGAAACAGTGGTTTTGAACATGCTGCCAATAGCTCGCCTGGGAAACATCCAGAGAAGTCCAAGATAGTGTTTTTTTTATACTGGCTGCCACGAGCTGAAACGAATGCAGCCAAGAGCGAGCGTCTGTGACTTACGGTTCAAGAGTTATTCACAGAAACATGGTTCTGAACTTTGCTGCCAGCCGCGAAAGCGAAAGTAACCAAGATCGAGCGTCTAGGATTTACTTGTCAATAGCTCGCCTGGGAAACATCCAGAGAAGTCAAAGACAGTGCTTCTATACTAATTGCCAGGCGCTGAGACGAATGCCGCCAAGATCGAGCGTCTATGACTTACGGTTCAAGAATTAGCCTCAGAAACAGTGGTTCTGAACATGCTGCCAATAGCTCGCCTGGGAAACATCCAGAGAAGTCCAAGATAGTGTTTTTTTTAGACTGGCTGCCACGAGCTGAAACGAATGCAGCCAAGAGCGAGCGTCTGTGACTTACGGTTCAAGAGTTATTCACAGAAACATGGTTCTGAACTTTGCTGCCAGCCGCGAAAGCGAAAGTAACCAAGATCGAGCGTCTAGGATTTACTTGTGAATAGCTCGCCTGGGAAACATCCAGAGAAGTCAAAGACAGTGCTTCTATACTAATTGCCAGGCGCTGAGACGAATGCCGCCAAGATCAAGCGTCTAAGACTTACGGTTCAAGAATTAGCCTCAGAAACAGTGGGAAACAGTGCTTCTATACTAATTGCCAGGCGCTGAGACGAATGCCGCCAAGATCGAGCGTCTATGACTTACGGTTCAAGAATTAGCCTCAGAAACAGTGGTTCAAAACATGCTGCCAATAGCTCGCCTGGGAAACATCCAGAGAAGTCCAAGATAGTGTTTTTTAGACTGGCTGCCACGAGCTGAAACGAATGCAGCCAAGAGCGAGCGTCTGTGACTTACGGTTCAAGAGTTATTCACAGAAACATGGTTCGGAACTTTGCTGCCAGCCGCGAAAGCAAAAATAACCAAGATCGAGCGTCTAGGATTTACTTGTCAATAGCTCGCCTGGGAAACATCCAGAGAAGTCAAAGACAGTGCTTCTATACTAATTGCCAGGCGCTGAGACGAATGCCGCCAAGATCGAGCGTCTATGACTTACGGTTCAGGAATTAGCCTCAGAAACAGTGGTTCTGAACATGCTGCCAATAGCTCGCCTGGGAAACATCCAGAGAAGTCCAAGATAGTGTTTTTTTTAGACTGGCTGCCACGAGCTGAAACGAATGCAGCCAAGAGCGAGCGTCTGTGACTTACGGTTCAAGAGTTATTCACAGAAACATGGTTCTGAACTTTGCTGCCAGCCGCGAAAGCGAAAATAACCAAGATCGAGCGTCTAGGATTTACTTGTCAATAGCTCGCCTGGGAAACATCCAGTGAAGTCAAAGACAGTGCTTCTATACTAATTGCCAGGCGCTGAGACGAATGCCGCCAAGATCGAGCGTCTATGACTTACGGTTCAAGAATTAGCCTCAGAAACAGTGGTTCTGAACATGCTGCCAAAAGCTCGCCTGGGAAACATCCAGAGAAGTCCAAGATAGTGTTTTTTTAGACTGGCTGCCACGAGCTGAAACGAATGCAGCCAAGAGCGAGCGTCTGTGACTTACGGTTCAAGAGTTATTCACAGAAACATGGTTCGGAACTTTGCTGCCAGCCGCGAAAGCGAAAATAACCAAGATCGAGCGTCTAGGATTTACTTGTCAATAGCTCGCCTGGGAAACATCCAGAGAAGTCAAAGACAGTGCTTCTATACTAATTGCCAGGCGCTGAGACGAATGCCGCCAAGATCGAGCGTGTATGACTTACGGTTCAAGAATTAGCCTCAGAAACAGTGGGAAACAGTGCTTCTATACTAATTGCCAGGCGCTGAGACGAATGCCGCCAAGATCGAGCGTCTATGACTTACGGTTCAAGAATTAGCCTCAGAAACAGTGGTTTTGAACATGCTGCCAATAGCTCGCCTGGGAAACATCCAGAGAAGTCCAAGATAGTGTTTTTTTAGACTGGCTGCCACGAGCTGAAACGAATGCAGCCAAGAGCGAGCGTCTGTGACTTACGGTTCAAGAGTTATTCACAGAAACATGGTTCTGAACTTTGCTGCCAGCCGCGAAAGCGAAAGTAACCAAGATCGAGCGTCTAGGATTTACTTGTGAATAGCTCGCCTGGGAAACATCCAGAGAAGTCAAAGACAGTGCTTCTATACTAATTGCCAGGCGCTGAGACGAATGCCGCCAAAATCAAGCGTCTAAGACTTACGGTTCAAGAATTAGCCTCAGAAACAGTGGGAAACAGTGCTTCTATACTAATTGCCAGGCGCTGAGACGAATGCCGCCAAGATCGAGCGTCTATGACTTACGGTTCAAGAATTAGCCTCAGAAACAGTGGTTCTGAACATGCTGCTAATAGCTCGCCTGGGAAACATCCAGAGAAGTCCAAGATAGTGTTTTTTAGACTGGCTGCCACGAGCTGAAACGAATGCAGCCAAGAGCGAGCGTCTGTGACTTACGGTTCAAGAGTTATTCACAGAAACATGGTTCTGAACTTTGCTGCCAGCCGCGAAAGCGAAAATAACCAAGATCGAGCGTCTAGGATTTACTTGTCAATAGCTCGCCAGGGAAACATCCAGTGAAGTCAAAGACAGTGCTTCTATACTAATTGCCAGGCGCTGAGACGAATGCCGCCAAGATCGAGCGTCTATGACTTACGGTTCAAGAATTAGCCTCAGAAACAGTGGGAAACAGTGCTTCTATACTAATTTCCAGGTGCTGAGACGAATGCCGCCAAGATCGAGCGTCTATGACTTACGGTTCAAGAATTAGCCTCAGAAACAGTGGTTCTAAACATGCTGCCAATAGCTCGCCTGGGAAACATCCAGAGAAGTCCAAGATAGTGTTTTTTAGACTGACTGCCACGAGCTGAAACGAATGCAGCCAAGAGCGAGCGTCTGTCACTTACGGTTCAAGAGTTATTCACAGAAACATGGTTCTGAACTTTGCTGCCAGCCGCGAAAGCGAAAATAACCAAGATCGAGCGTCTAGGATTTACTTGTCAATAGCTCGCCTGGGAAACATCCAGTGAAGTCAAAGACAGTGCTTCTATACTAATTGCCAGGCGCTGAGACGAATGCCGCCAAGATCGAGCGTCTATGACTTACGGTTCAAGAATTCGCCTCAGAAACAGTGGGAAACAGTGCTTCTATACTAATTGCCAGGCGCTGAGACGAATGCCGCCAAGATCGAGCGTCTATGACTTACGGTTCAAGAATTAGCCTCAGAAACAGTGGTTCAAAACATGCTGCCAATAGCTCGCCTGGGAAACATCCAGAGAAGTCCAAGATAGTGTTTTTTAGACTGGCTGCCACGAGCTGAAACGAATGCAGCCAAGAGCGAGCGTCTGTGACTTACGGTTCAAGAGTTATTCACAGAAACATGGTTCGGAACTTTGCTGCCAGCCGCGAAAGCGAAAATAACCAAGATCGAGCGTCTAGGATTTACTTGTCAATAGCTCGCCTGGGAAACATCCAGATAAGTCAAAGACAGTGCTTCTATACTAATTGCCAGGCGCTGAGACGAATGCCGCCAAGATCGAGCGTCTATGACTTACGGTTCAGGAATTAGCCTCAGAAACAGTGGTTCTGAACATGCTGCCAATAGCTCGCCTGGGAAACATCCAGAGAAGTCCAAGATAGTGTTTTTTTTAGACTGGCTGCCACGAGCTGAAACGAATGCAGCCAAGAGCGAGCGTCTGTGACTTACGGTTCAAGAGTTATTCACAGAAACATGGTTCTGAACTTTGCTGCCAGCCGCGAAAGCGAAAATAACCAAGATCGAGCGTCTAGGATTTACTTGTCAATAGCTCGCCTGGGAAACATCCAGTGAAGTCAAAGACAGTGCTTCTATACTAATTGCCAGGCGCTGAGACGAATGCCGCCAAGATCGAGCGTCTATGACTTACGGTTCAAGAATTAGCCTCAGAAACAGTGGTTCTGAACATGCTGCCAAAAGCTCGCCTGGGAAACATCCAGAGAAGTCCAAGATAGTGTTTTTTTAGACTGGCTGCCACGAGCTGAAACGAATGCAGCCAAGAGCGAGCGTCTGTGACTTACGGTTCAAGAGTTATTCACAGAAACATGGTTCTGAACTTTGCTGCCAGCCGCGAAAGCGAAAGCAACCAAGATCGAGCGTCTAGGATTTACTTGTGAATAGCTCGCCTGGGAAACTTTCAGATAAGTCAAAGACAGTGCTTCTATGCTAATTGCCAGGAGCTGAGACGAATGCCGCCAAGATCAAGCGTCTAAGACTTACGGTTCAAGAATTAGCCTCAGAAACAGTGGGAAACAGTGCTTCTATACTAATTGCCAGGCGCTGAGACGAATGCCGCCAAGATCGAGCGTCTATGACTTACGGTTCAAGAATTAGCCTCAGAAACAGTGGTTCTGAACATGCTGCCAATAGCTCGCCTGGGAAACATCCAGAGAAGTCCAAGATAGTGTTTTTTAGACTGGCTGCCACGAGCTGAAACGAATGCAGCCAAGAGCGAGCGTCTGTGACTTACGGTTCAAGAGTTATTCACAGAAACATGGTTCGGAACTTTGCTGCCAGCCGCGAAAGCGAAAATAACCAAGATCGAGCGTCTAGGATTTACTTGTCAATAGCTCGCCTGGGAAACATCCAGAGAAGTCAAAGACAGTGCTTCTATACTAATTGCCAGGCGCTGAGACGAATGCCGCCAAGATCGAGCGTGTATGACTTACGGTTCAAGAATTAGCCTCAGAAACAGTGGGAAACAGTGCTTCTATACTAATTGCCAGGCGCTGAGACGAATGCCGCCAAGATCGAGCGTCTATGACTTACGGTTCAAGAATTAGCCTCAGAAACAGTGGTTTTGAACATGCTGCCAATAGCTCGCCTGGGAAACATCCAGAGAAGTCCAAGATAGTGTTTTTTTAGACTGGCTGCCACGAGCTGAAACGAATGCAGCCAAGAGCGAGCGTCTGTGACTTACGGTTCAAGAGTTATTCACAGAAACATGGTTCTGAACTTTGCTGCCAGCCGCGAAAGCGAAAGTAACCAAGATCGAGCGTCTAGGATTTACTTGTGAATAGCTCGCCTGGGAAACATCCAGAGAAGTCAAAGACAGTGCTTCTATACTAATTGCCAGGCGCTGAGACGAATGCCGCCAAAATCAAGCGTCTAAGACTTACGGTTCAAGAATTAGCCTCAGAAACAGTGGGAAACAGTGCTTCTATACTAATTGCCAGGCGCTGAGACGAATGCCGCCAAGATCGAGCGTCTATGACTTACGGTTCAAGAATTAGCCTCAGAAACAGTGGTTCTGAACATGCTGCTAATAGCTCGCCTGGGAAACATCCAGAGAAGTCCAAGATAGTGTTTTTTAGACTGGCTGCCACGAGCTGAAACGAATGCAGCCAAGAGCGAGCGTCTGTGACTTACGGTTCAAGAGTTATTCACAGAAACATGGTTCTGAACTTTGCTGCCAGCCGCGAAAGCGAAAATAACCAAGATCGAGCGTCTAGGATTTACTTGTCAATAGCTCGCCAGGGAAACATCCAGTGAAGTCAAAGACAGTGCTTCTATACTAATTGCCAGGCGCTGAGACGAATGCCGCCAAGATCGAGCGTCTATGACTTACGGTTCAAGAATTAGCCTCAGAAACAGTGGGAAACAGTGCTTCTATACTAATTTCCAGGTGCTGAGACGAATGCCGCCAAGATCGAGCGTCTATGACTTACGGTTCAAGAATTAGCCTCAGAAACAGTGGTTCTAAACATGCTGCCAATAGCTCGCCTGGGAAACATCCAGAGAAGTCCAAGATAGTGTTTTTTAGACTGACTGCCACGAGCTGAAACGAATGCAGCCAAGAGCGAGCGTCTGTCACTTACGGTTCAAGAGTTATTCACAGAAACATGGTTCTGAACTTTGCTGCCAGCCGCGAAAGCGAAAATAACCAAGATCGAGCGTCTAGGATTTACTTGTCAATAGCTCGCCTGGGAAACATCCAGTGAAGTCAAAGACAGTGCTTCTATACTAATTGCCAGGCGCTGAGACGAATGCCGCCAAGATCGAGCGTCTATGACTTACGGTTCAAGAATTCGCCTCAGAAACAGTGGGAAACAGTGCTTCTATACTAATTGCCAGGCGCTGAGACGAATGCCGCCAAGATCGAGCGTCTATGACTTACGGTTCAAGAATTAGCCTCAGAAACAGTGGTTCAAAACATGCTGCCAATAGCTCGCCTGGGAAACATCCAGAGAAGTCCAAGATAGTGTTTTTTAGACTGGCTGCCACGAGCTGAAACGAATGCAGCCAAGAGCGAGCGTCTGTGACTTACGGTTCAAGAGTTATTCACAGAAACATGGTTCGGAACTTTGCTGCCAGCCGCGAAAGCGAAAATAACCAAGATCGAGCGTCTAGGATTTACTTGTCAATAGCTCGCCTGGGAAACATCCAGATAAGTCAAAGACAGTGCTTCTATACTAATTGCCAGGCGCTGAGACGAATGCCGCCAAGATCGAGCGTCTATGACTTACGGTTCAGGAATTAGCCTCAGAAACAGTGGTTCTGAACATGCTGCCAATAGCTCGCCTGGGAAACATCCAGAGAAGTCCAAGATAGTGTTTTTTTTAGACTGGCTGCCACGAGCTGAAACGAATGCAGCCAAGAGCGAGCGTCTGTGACTTACGGTTCAAGAGTTATTCACAGAAACATGGTTCTGAACTTTGCTGCCAGCCGCGAAAGCGAAAATAACCAAGATCGAGCGTCTAGGATTTACTTGTCAATAGCTCGCCTGGGAAACATCCAGTGAAGTCAAAGACAGTGCTTCTATACTAATTGCCAGGCGCTGAGACGAATGCCGCCAAGATCGAGCGTCTATGACTTACGGTTCAAGAATTAGCCTCAGAAACAGTGGTTCTGAACATGCTGCCAATAGCTCGCCTGGGAAACATCCAGAGAAGTCCAAGATAGTGTTTTTTAGACTGGCTGCCACGAGCTGAAACGAATGCAGCCAAGAGCGAGCGTCTGTGACTTACGGTTCAAGAGTTATTCACAGAAACATGGTTCGGAACTTTGCTGCCAGCCGCGAAAGCGAAAATAACCAAGATCGAGCGTCTAGGATTTACTTGTCAATAGCTCGCCTGGGAAACATCCAGAGAAGTCAAAGACAGTGCTTCTATACTAATTGCCAGGCGCTGAGACGAATGCCGCCAAGATCGAGCGTGTATGACTTACGGTTCAAGAATTAGCCTCAGAAACAGTGGGAAACAGTGCTTCTATACTAATTGCCAGGCGCTGAGACGAATGCCGCCAAGATCGAGCGTCTATGACTTACGGTTCAAGAATTAGCCTCAGAAACAGTGGTTTTGAACATGCTGCCAATAGCTCGCCTGGGAAACATCCAGAGAAGTCCAAGATAGTGTTTTTTTAGACTGGCTGCCACGAGCTGAAACGAATGCAGCCAAGAGCGAGCGTCTGTGACTTACGGTTCAAGAGTTATTCACAGAAACATGGTTCTGAACTTTGCTGCCAGCCGCGAAAGCGAAAGTAACCAAGATCGAGCGTCTAGGATTTACTTGTGAATAGCTCGCCTGGGAAACATCCAGAGAAGTCAAAGACAGTGCTTCTATACTAATTGCCAGGCGCTGAGACGAATGCCGCCAAGATCAAGCGTCTAAGACTTACGGTTCAAGAATTAGCCTCAGAAACAGTGGGAAACAGTGCTTCTATACTAATTGCCAGGCGCTGAGACGAATGCCGCCAAGATCGAGCGTCTATGACTTACGGTTCAAGAATTAGCCTCAGAAACAGTGGTTCTAAACATGCTGCCAATAGCTCGCCTGGGAAACATCCAGAGAAGTCCAAGATAGTGTTTTTTAGACTGACTGCCACGAGCTGAAACGAATGCAGCCAAGAGCGAGCGTCTGTCACTTACGGTTCAAGAGTTATTCACAGAAACATGGTTCTGAACTTTGCTGCCAGCCGCGAAAGCGAAAATAACCAAGATCGAGCGTCTAGGATTTACTTGTCAATAGCTCGCCTGGGAAACATCCAGTGAAGTCAAAGACAGTGCTTCTATACTAATTGCCAGGCGCTGAGACGAATGCCGCCAAGATCGAGCGTCTATGACTTACGGTTCAAGAATTCGCCTCAGAAACAGTGGGAAACAGTGCTTCTATACTAATTGCCAGGCGCTGAGACGAATGCCGCCAAGATCGAGCGTCTATGACTTACGGTTCAAGAGTTATTCACAGAAACATGGTTCTGAACTTTGCTGCCAGCCGCGAAAGCGAAAGTAACCAAGATCGAGCATCTAGGATTTACTTGTGAATAGCTCGCCTGGGAAACATTCAGATAAGTCAAAGACAGTGCTTCTATACTAATTGCCAGGCGCTGAGACGAATGCCGCCAAGATCGAGCGTCTATGACTTACGGTTCAAGAATTAGCCTCAGAAACAGTGGTTTTGAACATGCTGCCAATAGCTCGCCTGGGAAACATCCAGAGAAGTCCAAGATAGTGTTTTTTTTTATACTGGCTGCCACGAGCTGAAACGAATGCAGCCAAGAGCGAGCGTCTGTGACTTACGGTTCAAGAGTTATTCACAGAAACATGGTTCTGAACTTTGCTGCCAGCCGCGAAAGCGAAAGTAACCAAGATCGAGCGTCTAGGATTTACTTGTCAATAGCTCGCCTGGGAAACATCCAGAGAAGTCAAAGACAGTGCTTCTATACTAATTGCCAGGCGCTGAGACGAATGCCGCCAAGATCGAGCGTCTATGACTTACGGTTCAAGAATTAGCCTCAGAAACAGTGGTTCTGAACATGCTGCCAATAGCTCGCCTGGGAAACATCCAGAGAAGTCCAAGATAGTGTTTTTTAGACTGGCTGCCACGAGCTGAAACGAATGCAGCCAAGAGCGAGCGTCTGTGACTTACGGTTCAAGAGTTATTCACAGAAACATGGTTCGGAACTTTGCTGCCAGCCGCGAAAGCGAAAATAACCAAGATCGAGCGTCTAGGATTTACTTGTCAATAGCTCGCCTGGGAAACATCCAGAGAAGTCAAAGACAGTGCTTCTATACTAATTGCCAGGCGCTGAGACGAATGCCGCCAAGATCGAGCGTGTATGACTTACGGTTCAAGAATTAGCCTCAGAAACAGTGGGAAACAGTGCTTCTATACTAATTGCCAGGCGCTGAGACGAATGCCGCCAAGATCGAGCGTCTATGACTTACGGTTCAAGAATTAGCCTCAGAAACAGTGGTTTTGAACATGCTGCCAATAGCTCGCCTGGGAAACATCCAGAGAAGTCCAAGATAGTGTTTTTTTAGACTGGCTGCCACGAGCTGAAACGAATGCAGCCAAGAGCGAGCGTCTGTGACTTACGGTTCAAGAGTTATTCACAGAAACATGGTTCTGAACTTTGCTGCCAGCCGCGAAAGCGAAAGTAACCAAGATCGAGCGTCTAGGATTTACTTGTGAATAGCTCGCCTGGGAAACATCCAGAGAAGTCAAAGACAGTGCTTCTATACTAATTGCCAGGCGCTGAGACGAATGCCGCCAAAATCAAGCGTCTAAGACTTACGGTTCAAGAATTAGCCTCAGAAACAGTGGGAAACAGTGCTTCTATACTAATTGCCAGGCGCTGAGACGAATGCCGCCAAGATCGAGCGTCTATGACTTACGGTTCAAGAATTAGCCTCAGAAACAGTGGTTCTGAACATGCTGCTAATAGCTCGCCTGGGAAACATCCAGAGAAGTCCAAGATAGTGTTTTTTAGACTGGCTGCCACGAGCTGAAACGAATGCAGCCAAGAGCGAGCGTCTGTGACTTACGGTTCAAGAGTTATTCACAGAAACATGGTTCTGAACTTTGCTGCCAGCCGCGAAAGCGAAAATAACCAAGATCGAGCGTCTAGGATTTACTTGTCAATAGCTCGCCAGGGAAACATCCAGTGAAGTCAAAGACAGTGCATCTATACTAATTGCCAGGCGCTGAGACGAATGCCGCCAAGATCGAGCGTCTATGACTTACGGTTCAAGAATTAGCCTCAGAAACAGTGGGAAACAGTGCTTCTATACTAATTTCCAGGTGCTGAGACGAATGCCGCCAAGATCGAGCGTCTATGACTTACGGTTCAAGAATTAGCCTCAGAAACAGTGGTTCTAAACATGCTGCCAATAGCTCGCCTGGGAAACATCCAGAGAAGTCCAAGATAGTGTTTTTTAGACTGACTGCCATGAGCTGAAACGAATGCAGCCAAGAGCGAGCGTCTGTCACTTACGGTTCAAGAGTTATTCACAGAAACATGGTTCTGAACTTTGCTGCCAGCCGCGAAAGCGAAAATAACCAAGATCGAGCGTCTAGGATTTACTTGTCAATAGCTCGCCTGGGAAACATCCAGTGAAGTCAAAGACAGTGCTTCTATACTAATTGCCAGGCGCTGAGACGAATGCCGCCAAGATCGAGCGTCTATGACTTACGGTTCAAGAATTCGCCTCAGAAACAGTGGGAAACAGTGCTTCTATACTAATTGCCAGGCGCTGAGACGAATGCCGCCAAGATCGAGCGTCTATGACTTACGGTTCAAGAATTAGCCTCAGAAACAGTGGTTCAAAACATGCTGCCAATAGCTCGCCTGGGAAACATCCAGAGAAGTCCAAGATAGTGTTTTTTAGACTGACTGCCACGAGCTGAAACGAATGCAGCCAAGAGCGAGCGTCTGTCACTTACGGTTCAAGAGTTATTCACAGAAACATGGTTCTGAACTTTGCTGCCAGCCGCGAAAGCGAAAATAACCAAGATCGAGCGTCTAGGATTTACTTGTCAATAGCTCGCCTGGGAAACATCCAGTGAAGTCAAAGACAGTGCTTCTATACTAATTGCCAGGCGCTGAGACGAATGCCGCCAAGATCGAGCGTCTATGACTTACGGTTCAAGAATTCGCCTCAGAAACAGTGGGAAACAGTGCTTCTATACTAATTGCCAGGCGCTGAGACGAATGCCGCCAAGATCGAGCGTCTATGACTTACGGTTCAGGAATTAGCCTCAGAAACAGTGGTTCTGAACATGCTGCCAAAAGCTCGCCTGGGAAACATCCAGAGAAGTCCAAGATAGTGTTTTTTTAGACTGGCTGCCACGAGCTGAAACGAATGCAGCCAAGAGCGAGCGTCTGTGACTTACGGTTCAAGAGTTATTCACAGAAACATGGTTCTGAACTTTGCTGCCAGCCGCGAAAGCGAAAGCAACCAAGATCGAGCGTCTAGGATTTACTTGTGAATAGCTCGCCTGGGAAACTTTCAGATAAGTCAAAGACAGTGCTTCTATGCTAATTGCCAGGAGCTGAGACGAATGCCGCCAAGATCAAGCGTCTAAGACTTACGGTTCAAGAATTAGCCTCAGAAACAGTGGGAAACAGTGCTTCTATACTAATTGCCAGGCGCTGAGACGAATGCCGCCAAGATCGAGCGTCTATGACTTACGGTTCAAGAATTAGCCTCAGAAACAGTGGTTCTGAACATGCTGCCAATAGCTCGCCTGGGAAACATCCAGAGAAGTCCAAGATAGTGTTTTTTAGACTGGCTGCCACGAGCTGAAACGAATGCAGCCAAGAGCGAGCGTCTGTGACTTACGGTTCAAGAGTTATTCACAGAAACATGGTTCGGAACTTTGCTGCCAGCCGCGAAAGCGAAAATAACCAAGATCGAGCGTCTAGGATTTACTTGTCAATAGCTCGCCTGGGAAACATCCAGAGAAGTCAAAGACAGTGCTTCTATACTAATTGCCAGGCGCTGAGACGAATGCCGCCAAGATCGAGCGTGTATGACTTACGGTTCAAGAATTAGCCTCAGAAACAGTGGGAAACAGTGCTTCTATACTAATTGCCAGGCGCTGAGACGAATGCCGCCAAGATCGAGCGTCTATGACTTACGGTTCAAGAATTAGCCTCAGAAACAGTGGTTTTGAACATGCTGCCAATAGCTCGCCTGGGAAACATCCAGAGAAGTCCAAGATAGTGTTTTTTTAGACTGGCTGCCACGAGCTGAAACGAATGCAGCCAAGAGCGAGCGTCTGTGACTTACGGTTCAAGAGTTATTCACAGAAACATGGTTCTGAACTTTGCTGCCAGCCGCGAAAGCGAAAGTAACCAAGATCGAGCGTCTAGGATTTACTTGTGAATAGCTCGCCTGGGAAACATCCAGAGAAGTCAAAGACAGTGCTTCTATACTAATTGCCAGGCGCTGAGACGAATGCCGCCAAAATCAAGCGTCTAAGACTTACGGTTCAAGAATTAGCCTCAGAAACAGTGGGAAACAGTGCTTCTATACTAATTGCCAGGCGCTGAGACGAATGCCGCCAAGATCGAGCGTCTATGACTTACGGTTCAAGAATTAGCCTCAGAAACAGTGGTTCTGAACATGCTGCTAATAGCTCGCCTGGGAAACATCCAGAGAAGTCCAAGATAGTGTTTTTTAGACTGGCTGCCACGAGCTGAAACGAATGCAGCCAAGAGCGAGCGTCTGTGACTTACGGTTCAAGAGTTATTCACAGAAACATGGTTCTGAACTTTGCTGCCAGCCGCGAAAGCGAAAATAACCAAGATCGAGCGTCTAGGATTTACTTGTCAATAGCTCGCCTGGGAAACATCCAGAGAAGTCAAAGACAGTGCTTCTATACTAATTGCCAGGCGCTGAGACGAATGCCGCCAAGATCGAGCGTGTATGACTTACGGTTCAAGAATTAGCCTCAGAAACAGTGGGAAACAGTGCTTCTATACTAATTGCCAGGCGCTGAGACGAATGCCGCCAAGATCGAGCGTCTATGACTTACGGTTCAAGAATTAGCCTCAGAAACAGTGGTTTTGAACATGCTGCCAATAGCTCGCCTGGGAAACATCCAGAGAAGTCCAAGATAGTGTTTTTTTAGACTGGCTGCCACGAGCTGAAACGAATGCAGCCAAGAGCGAGCGTCTGTGACTTACGGTTCAAGAGTTATTCACAGAAACATGGTTCTGAACTTTGCTGCCAGCCGCGAAAGCGAAAGTAACCAAGATCGAGCGTCTAGGATTTACTTGTGAATAGCTCGCCTGGGAAACATCCAGAGAAGTCAAAGACAGTGCTTCTATACTAATTGCCAGGCGCTGAGACGAATGCCGCCAAGATCAAGCGTCTAAGACTTACGGTTCAAGAATTAGCCTCAGAAACAGTGGGAAACAGTGCTTCTATACTAATTGCCAGGCGCTGAGACGAATGCCGCCAAGATCGAGCGTCTATGACTTACGGTTCAAGAATTAGCCTCAGAAACAGTGGTTCTGAACATGCTGCTAATAGCTCGCCTGGGAAACATCCAGAGAAGTCCAAGATAGTGTTTTTTAGACTGGCTGCCACGAGCTGAAACGAATGCAGCCAAGAGCGAGCGTCTGTGACTTACGGTTCAAGAGTTATTCACAGAAACATGGTTCTGAACTTTGCTGCCAGCCGCGAAAGCGAAAATAACCAAGATCGAGCGTCTAGGATTTACTTGTCAATAGCTCGCCAGGGAAACATCCAGTGAAGTCAAAGACAGTGCTTCTATACTAATTGCCAGGCGCTGAGACGAATGCCGCCAAGATCGAGCGTCTATGACTTACGGTTCAAGAATTAGCCTCAGAAACAGTGGGAAACAGTGCTTCTATACTAATTTCCAGGTGCTGAGACGAATGCCGCCAAGATCGAGCGTCTATGACTTACGGTTCAAGAATTAGCCTCAGAAACAGTGGTTCTAAACATGCTGCCAATAGCTCGCCTGGGAAACATCCAGAGAAGTCCAAGATAGTGTTTTTTAGACTGACTGCCACGAGCTGAAACGAATGCAGCCAAGAGCGAGCGTCTGTCACTTACGGTTCAAGAGTTATTCACAGAAACATGGTTCTGAACTTTGCTGCCAGCCGCGAAAGCGAAAATAACCAAGATCGAGCGTCTAGGATTTACTTGTCAATAGCTCGCCTGGGAAACATCCAGTGAAGTCAAAGACAGTGCTTCTATACTAATTGCCAGGCGCTGAGACGAATGCCGCCAAGATCGAGCGTCTATGACTTACGGTTCAAGAATTCGCCTCAGAAACAGTGGGAAACAGTGCTTCTATACTAATTGCCAGGCGCTGAGACGAATGCCGCCAAGATCGAGCGTCTATGACTTACGGTTCAAGAGTTATTCACAGAAACATGGTTCTGAACTTTGCTGCCAGCCGCGAAAGCGAAAGTAACCAAGATCGAGCGTCTAGGATTTACTTGTGAATAGCTCGCCTGGGAAACATTCAGATAAGTCAAAGACAGTGCTTCTATACTAATTGCCAGGCGCTGAGACGAATGCCGCCAAGATCAAGCGTCTAAGACTTACGGTTCAAGAATTAGCCTCAGAAACAGTGGGAAACAGTGCTTCTATACTAATTGCCAGGCGCTGAGACGAATGCCGCCAAGATCGAGCGTCTATGACTTACGGTTCAAGAATTAGCCTCAGAAACAGTGGTTTTGAACATGCTGCCAATAGCTCGCCTGGGAAACATCCAGAGAAGTCCAAGATAGTGTTTTTTTTTATACTGGCTGCCACGAGCTGAAACGAATGCAGCCAAGAGCGAGCGTCTGTGACTTACGGTTCAAGAGTTATTCACAGAAACATGGTTCTGAACTTTGCTGCCAGCCGCGAAAGCGAAAGTAACCAAGATCGAGCGTCTAGGATTTACTTGTCAATAGCTCGCCTGGGAAACATCCAGAGAAGTCAAAGACAGTGCTTCTATACTAATTGCCAGGCGCTGAGACGAATGCCGCCAAGATCGAGCGTCTATGACTTACGGTTCAAGAATTAGCCTCAGAAACAGTGGTTCTGAACATGCTGCCAATAGCTCGCCTGGGAAACATCCAGAGAAGTCCAAGATAGTGTTTTTTTTAGACTGGCTGCCACGAGCTGAAACGAATGCAGCCAAGAGCGAGCGTCTGTGACTTACGGTTCAAGAGTTATTCACAGAAACATGGTTCTGAACTTTGCTGCCAGCCGCGAAAGCGAAAATAACCAAGATCGAGCGTCTAGGATTTACTTGTCAATAGCTCGCCTGGGAAACATCCAGTGAAGTCAAAGACAGTGCTTCTATACTAATTGCCAGGCGCTGAGACGAATGCCGCCAAGATCGAGAGTCTATGACTTACGGTTCAAGAATTAGCCTCAGAAACAGTGGGAAACAGTGCTTCTATACTAATTTCCAGGTGCTGAGACGAATGCCGCCAAGATCGAGCGTCTATGACTTACGGTTCAAGAATTAGCCTCAGAAACAGTGGTTCTAAACATGCTGCCAATAGCTCGTCTGGGAAACATCCAGAGAAGTCCAAGATAGTGTTTTTTAGACTGACTGCCACGAGCTGAAACGAATGCAGCCAAGAGCGAGCGTCTGTCACTTACGGTTCAAGAGTTATTCACAGAAACATGGTTCTGAACTTTGCTGCCAGCCGCGAAAGCGAAAGTAACCAAGATCGAGCGTCTAGGATTTACTTGTGAATAGCTCGCCTGGGAAACTTTCAGATAAGTCAAAGACAGTGCTTCTATGCTAATTGCCAGGCGCTGAGACGAATGCCGCCAAGATCAAGCGTCTAAGACTTACGGTTCAAGAATTAGCCTCAGAAACAGTGGGAAACAGTGCTTCTATACTAATTGCCAGGCGCTGAGACGAATGCCGCCAAGATCGAGCGTCTATGACTTACGGTTCAAGAATTAGCCTCAGAAACAGTGGTTTTGAACCGGCTGCCAATAGCTCGCCTGGGAAACATCCAGAGAAGTCCAAGATAGTGTTTTTTTAGACTGGCTGCCACGAGCTGAAACGAATGCAGCCAAGAGCGAGCGTCTGTGACTTACGGTTCAAGAGTTATTCACAGAAACATGGTTCTGAACTTTGCTGCCAGCCGCGAAAGCGAAAGTAACCAAGATCGAGCGTCTAGGATTTACTTGTCAATAGCTCGCATGGGAAACATCCAGAGAAGTCAAAGACAGTGCTTCTATACTAATTGCCAGGCGCTGAGACGAATGCCGCCAAGATCGAGCGTCTATGACTTACGGTTCAAGAATTAGCCTCAGAAACAGTGGGAAACAGTGCTTCTATACTAATTGCCAGGCGCTGAGACGAATGCCGCCAAGATCGAGCGTCTATGACTTACGGTTCAAGAATTAGCCTCAGAAACAGTGGTTCTGAACATGCTGCCAATAGCTCGCCTGGGAAACATCCAGAGAAGTCCAAGATAGTGTTTTTTAGACTGGCTGCCACGAGCTGAAACGAATGCAGCCAAGAGCGAGCGTCTGTGACTTACGGTTCAAGAGTTATTCACAGAAACATGGTTCTGAACTTTGCTGCCAGCCGCGAAAGCGAAAGTAACCAAGATCGAGCGTCTAGGATTTACTTGTGAATAGCTCGCCTGGGAAACTTTCAGATAAGTCAAAGACAGTGCTTCTATACTAATTGCCAGGCGCTGAGACGAATGCCGCCAAGATCAAGCGTCTAAGACTTACGGTTCAAGAATTAGCCTCAGAAACAGTGGGAAACAGTGCTTCTATACTAATTGCCAGGCGCTGAGACGAATGCCGCCAAGATCGAGCGTCTATGACTTACGGTTCAAGAATTAGCCTCAGAAACAGTGGTTCTGAACATGCTGCCAATAGCTCGCCTGGGAAACATCCAGAGAAGTCCAAGATAGTGTTTTTTAGACTGGCTGCCACGAGCTGAAACGAATGCAGCCAAGAGCGAGCGTCTGTGACTTACGGTTCAAGAGTTATTCACAGAAACATGGTTCTGAACTTTGCTGCCAGCCGCGAAAGCGAAAGTAACCAAGATCGAGCGTCTAGGATTTACTTGTGAATAGCTCGTCTGGGAAACATCCAGAGAAGTCAAAGACAGTGCTTCTATACTAATTGCCAGGCGCTGAGACGAATGCCGCCAAGATCAAGCGTCTAAGACTTACGGTTCAAGAATTAGCCTCAGAAACAGTGGGAAACAGTGCTTCTATACTAATTGCCAGGCGCTGAGACGAATGCCGCCAAGATCGAGCGTCTATGACTTATGGTTCAAGAATTAGCCTCAGAAACAGTGGTTCTGAACATGCTGCTAATAGCTCGCCTGGGAAACATCCAGAGAAGTCCAATATAGTGTTTTTTAGACTGGCTGCCACGAGCTGAAACGAATGCAACCAAGAGCGAGCGTCTGTGACTTACGATTCAAGAGTTATTCACAGAAACATGGTTCTGAACTTTGCTGCCAGCCGCGAAAGCGAAAGTAACCAAGATCGAGCGTCTAGGATTTACTTGTGAATAGCTCGCCTGGGAAACATCCAGAGAAGTCAAAGACAGTGCTTCTATACTAATTGCCAGGCGCTGAGACGAATGCCGCCAAGATCTAGCGTCTAAGACTTACGGTTCAAGAATTAGCCTCAGAAACAGTGGGAAACAGTGCTTCTATACTAATTGCCAGGCGCTGAGACGAATGCCGGCAAGATCGAGCGTCTATGACTTACGGTTCAAGAATTAGCCTCAGAAACAGTGGTTCAAAACATGCTGCCAATAGCTCGCCTGGGAAACATCCAGAGAAGTCCAAGATAGTGTTTTTTAGACTGGCTGCCACGAGCTGAAACGAATGCAGCCAAGAGCGAGCGTCTGTGACTTACGGTTCAAGAGTTATTCACAGAAACATGGTTCTGAACTTTG
Organism: Rhinoderma darwinii; assembly: GCF_050947455.1. Taxonomy (NCBI): domain Eukaryota; kingdom Metazoa; phylum Chordata; class Amphibia; order Anura; family Rhinodermatidae; genus Rhinoderma; species Rhinoderma darwinii. The sequence goes on from NW_027462786.1 coordinate 17,803, forward strand.
CTGCCAGCCGCGAAAGCGAAAATAACCAAGATCGAGCGTCTAGGATTTACTTGTCAATAGCTCGCCAGGGAAACATCCAGTGAAGTCAAAGACAGTGCTTCTATACTAATTGCCAGGCGCTGAGACGAATGCCGCCAAGATCGAGCGTCTATGACTTACGGTTCAAGAATTAGCCTCAGAAACAGTGGGAAACAGTGCTTCTATACTAATTTCCAGGTGCTGAGACGAATGCCGCCAAGATCGAGCGTCTATGACTTACGGTTCAAGAATTAGCCTCAGAAACAGTGGTTCTAAACATGCTGCCAATAGCTCGCCTGGGAAACATCCAGAGAAGTCCAAGATAGTGTTTTTTAGACTGACTGCCACGAGCTGAAACGAATGCAGCCAAGAGCGAGCGTCTGTCACTTACGGTTCAAGAGTTATTCACAGAAACATGGTTCTGAACTTTGCTGCCAGCCGCGAAAGCGAAAATAACCAAGATCGAGCGTCTAGGATTTACTTGTCAATAGCTCGCCTGGGAAACATCCAGTGAAGTCAAAGACAGTGCTTCTATACTAATTGCCAGGCGCTGAGACGAATGCCGCCAAGATCGAGCGTCTATGACTTACGGTTCAAGAATTCGCCTCAGAAACAGTGGGAAACAGTGCTTCTATACTAATTGCCAGGCGCTGAGACGAATGCCGCCAAGATCGAGCGTCTATGACTTACGGTTCAAGAGTTATTCACAGAAACATGGTTCTGAACTTTGCTGCCAGCCGCGAAAGCGAAAGTAACCAAGATCGAGCGTCTAGGATTTACTTGTGAATAGCTCGCCTGGGAAACATTCAGATAAGTCAAAGACAGTGCTTCTATACTAATTGCCAGGCGCTGAGACGAATGCCGCCAAGATCAAGCGTCTAAGACTTACGGTTCAAGAATTAGCCTCAGAAACAGTGGGAAACAGTGCTTCTATACTAATTGCCAGGCGCTGAGACGAATGCCGCCAAGATCGAGCGTCTATGACTTACGGTTCAAGAATTAGCCTCAGAAACAGTGGTTTTGAACATGCTGCCAATAGCTCGCCTGGGAAACATCCAGAGAAGTCCAAGATAGTGTTTTTTTTATACTGGCTGCCACGAGCTGAAACGAATGCAGCCAAGAGCGAGCGTCTGTGACTTACGGTTCAAGAGTTATTCACAGAAACATGGTTCTGAACTTTGCTGCCAGCCGCGAAAGCGAAAGTAACCAAGATCGAGCGTCTAGGATTTACTTGTCAATAGCTCGCCTGGGAAACATCCAGAGAAGTCAAAGACAGTGCTTCTATACTAATTGCCAGGCGCTGAGACGAATGCCGCCAAGATCGAGCGTCTATGACTTACGGTTCAAGAATTAGCCTCAGAAACAGTGGTTCTGAACATGCTGCCAATAGCTCGCCTGGGAAACATCCAGAGAAGTCCAAGATAGTGTTTTTTTTAGACTGGCTGCCACGAGCTGAAACGAATGCAGCCAAGAGCGAGCGTCTGTGACTTACGGTTCAAGAGTTATTCACAGAAACATGGTTCTGAACTTTGCTGCCAGCCGCGAAAGCGAAAATAACCAAGATCGAGCGTCTAGGATTTACTTGTCAATAGCTCGCCTGGGAAACATCCAGTGAAGTCAAAGACAGTGCTTCTATACTAATTGCCAGGCGCTGAGACGAATGCCGCCAAGATCGAGAGTCTATGACTTACGGTTCAAGAATTAGCCTCAGAAACAGTGGGAAACAGTGCTTCTATACTAATTTCCAGGTGCTGAGACGAATGCCGCCAAGATCGAGCGTCTATGACTTACGGTTCAAGAATTAGCCTCAGAAACAGTGGTTCTAAACATGCTGCCAATAGCTCGTCTGGGAAACATCCAGAGAAGTCCAAGATAGTGTTTTTTAGACTGACTGCCACGAGCTGAAACGAATGCAGCCAAGAGCGAGCGTCTGTCACTTACGGTTCAAGAGTTATTCACAGAAACATGGTTCTGAACTTTGCTGCCAGCCGCGAAAGCGAAAGTAACCAAGATCGAGCGTCTAGGATTTACTTGTGAATAGCTCGCCTGGGAAACTTTCAGATAAGTCAAAGACAGTGCTTCTATGCTAATTGCCAGGCGCTGAGACGAATGCCGCCAAGATCAAGCGTCTAAGACTTACGGTTCAAGAATTAGCCTCAGAAACAGTGGGAAACAGTGCTTCTATACTAATTGCCAGGCGCTGAGACGAATGCCGCCAAGATCGAGCGTCTATGACTTACGGTTCAAGAATTAGCCTCAGAAACAGTGGTTTTGAACCGGCTGCCAATAGCTCGCCTGGGAAACATCCAGAGAAGTCCAAAATAGTGTTTTTTTAGACTGGCTGCCACGAGCTGAAACGAATGCAGCCAAGAGCGAGCGTCTGTGACTTACGGTTCAAGAGTTATTCACAGAAACATGGTTCTGAACTTTGCTGCCAGCCGCGAAAGCGAAAGTAACCAAGATCGAGCGTCTAGGATTTACTTGTCAATAGCTCGCATGGGAAACATCCAGAGAAGTCAAAGACAGTGCTTCTATACTAATTGCCAGGCGCTGAGACGAATGCCGCCAAGATCGAGCGTCTATGACTTACGGTTCAAGAATTAGCCTCAGAAACAGTGGGAAACAGTGCTTCTATACTAATTGCCAGGCGCTGAGACGAATGCCGCCAAGATCGAGCGTCTATGACTTACGGTTCAAGAATTAGCCTCAGAAACAGTGGTTCTGAACATGCTGCCAATAGCTCGCCTGGGAAACATCCAGAGAAGTCCAAGATAGTGTTTTTTAGACTGGCTGCCACGAGCTGAAACGAATGCAGCCAAGAGCGAGCGTCTGTGACTTACGGTTCAAGAGTTATTCACAGAAACATGGTTCTGAACTTTGCTGCCAGCCGCGAAAGCGAAAGTAACCAAGATCGAGCGTCTAGGATTTACTTGTGAATAGCTCGCCTGGGAAACTTTCAGATAAGTCAAAGACAGTGCTTCTATACTAATTGCCAGGCGCTGAGACGAATGCCGCCAAGATCAAGCGTCTAAGACTTACGGTTCAAGAATTAGCCTCAGAAACAGTGGGAAACAGTGCTTCTATACTAATTGCCAGGCGCTGAGACGAATGCCGCCAAGATCGAGCGTCTATGACTTACGGTTCAAGAATTAGCCTCAGAAACAGTGGTTCTGAACATGCTGCCAATAGCTCGCCTGGGAAACATCCAGAGAAGTCCAAGATAGTGTTTTTTAGACTGGCTGCCACGAGCTGAAACGAATGCAGCCAAGAGCGAGCGTCTGTGACTTACGGTTCAAGAGTTATTCACAGAAACATGGTTCTGAACTTTGCTGCCAGCAGCGAAAGCGAAAGTAACCAAGATCGAGCGTCTAGGATTTACTTGTGAATAGCTCGTCTGGGATACATCCAGAGAAGTCAAAGACAGTGCTTCTATACTAATTGCCAGGCGCTGAGACGAATGCCGCCAAGATCAAGCGTCTAAGACTTACGGTTCAAGAATTAGCCTCAGAAACAGTGGGAAACAGTGCTTCTATACTAATTGCCAGGCGCTGAGACGAATGCCGCCAAGATCGAGCGTCTATGACTTATGGTTCAAGAATTAGCCTCAGAAACAGTGGTTCTGAACATGCTGCTAATAGCTCGCCTGGGAAACATCCAGAGAAGTCCAATATAGTGTTTTTTAGACTGGCTGCCACGAGCTGAAACGAATGCAACCAAGAGCGAGCGTCTGTGACTTACGATTCAAGAGTTATTCACAGAAACATGGTTCTGAACTTTGCTGCCAGCCGCGAAAGCGAAAGTAACCAAGATCGAGCGTCTAGGATTTACTTGTGAATAGCTCGCCTGGGAAACATCCAGAGAAGTCAAAGACAGTGCTTCTATACTAATTGCCAGGCGCTGAGACGAATGCCGCCAAGATCTAGCGTCTAAGACTTACGGTTCAAGAATTAGCCTCAGAAACAGTGGGAAACAGTGCTTCTATACTAATTGCCAGGCGCTGAGACGAATGCCGGCAAGATCGAGCGTCTATGACTTACGGTTCAAGAATTAGCCTCAGAAACAGTGGTTCAAAACATGCTGCCAATAGCTCGCCTGGGAAACATCCAGAGAAGTCCAAGATAGTGTTTTTTAGACTGGCTGCCACGAGCTGAAACGAATGCAGCCAAGAGCGAGCGTCTGTGACTTACGGTTCAAGAGTTATTCACATAAACATGGTTCGGAACTTTGCTGCCAGCCGCGAAAGCGAAAATAACCAAAATCGAGCGTCTAGGATTTACTTGTGAATAGCTCGCCTGGGAAACTTTCAGATAAGTCAAAGACAGTGCTTCTATACTAATTGCCAGGCGCTGAGACGAATGCCGCCAAGATCAAGCGTCTAAGACTTACGGTTCAAGAATTAGCCTCAGAAACAGTGGGAAACAGTGCTTCTATACTAATTGCCAGGCGCTGAGACGAATGCCGCCAAGATCGAGCGTCTATGACTTACGGTTCAAGAATTAGCCTCAGAAACAGTGGTTCTGAACATGCTGCCAATAGCTCGCCTGGGAAACATCCAGAGAAGTCCAAGATAGTGTTTTTTAGACTGGCTGCCACGAGCTGAAACGAATGCAGCCAAGAGCGAGCGTCTGTGACTTACGGTTCAAGAGTTATTCACAGAAACATGGTTCTGAACTTTGCTGCCAGCCGCGAAAGCGAAAGTAACCAAGATCGAGCGTCTAGGATTTACTTGTGAATAGCTCGTCTGGGAAACATCCAGAGAAGTCAAAGACAGTGCTTCTATACTAATTGCCAGGCGCTGAGACGAATGCCGCCAAGATCAAGCGTCTAAGACTTACGGTTCAAGAATTAGCCTCAGAAACAGTGGGAAACAGTGCTTCTATACTAATTGCCAGGCGCTGAGACGAATGCCGCCAAGATCGAGCGTCTATGACTTATGGTTCAAGAATTAGCCTCAGAAACAGTGGTTCTGAACATGCTGCTAATAGCTCGCCTGGGAAACATCCAGAGAAGTCCAATATAGTGTTTTTTAGACTGGCTGCCACGAGCTGAAACGAATGCAACCAAGAGCGAGCGTCTGTGACTTACGATTCAAGAGTTATTCACAGAAACATGGTTCTGAACTTTGCTGCCAGCCGCGAAAGCGAAAGTAACCAAGATCGAGCGTCTAGGATTTACTTGTGAATAGCTCGCCTGGGAAACATCCAGAGAAGTCAAAGACAGTGCTTCTATACTAATTGCCAGGCGCTGAGACGAATGCCGCCAAGATCTAGCGTCTAAGACTTACGGTTCAAGAATTAGCCTCAGAAACAGTGGGAAACAGTGCTTCTATACTAATTGCCAGGCGCTGAGACGAATGCCGGCAAGATCGAGCGTCTATGACTTACGGTTCAAGAATTAGCCTCAGAAACAGTGGTTCAAAACATGCTGCCAATAGCTCGCCTGGGAAACATCCAGAGAAGTCCAAGATAGTGTTTTTTAGACTGGCTGCCACGAGCTGAAACGAATGCAGCCAAGAGCGAGCGTCTGTGACTTACGGTTCAAGAGTTATTCACATAAACATGGTTCGGAACTTTGCTGCCAACCGCGAAAGCGAAAATAACCAAAATCGAGCGTCTAGGATTTACTTGTGAATAGCTCGCCTGGGAAACTTTCAGATAAGTCAAAGACTGTGCTTCTATACTAATTGCCAGGCGCTGAGACGAATGCCGCCAAGATCAAGCGTCTAAGACTTACGGTTCAAGAATTAGCCTCAGAAACAGTGGGAAACAGTGCTTCTATACTAATTGCCAGGCGCTGAGACGAATGCCGCCAAGATCGAGCGTCTATGACTTACGGTTCAAGAATTAGCCTCAGAAACAGTGGTTCTGAACATGCTGCTAATAGCTCGCCTGGGAAACATCCAGAGAAGTCCAAGATAGTGTTTTTAGACTGGCTGCCACGAGCTGAAACGAATGCAGCCAAGAGCGAGCGTCTGTGACTTACGGTTCAAGAGTTATTCACAGAAACATGGTTCTGAACTTTGCTGCCAGCCGCGAAAGCGAAAATAACCAAGATCGAGCGTCTAGGATTTACTTGTCAATAGCTCGCCTGGGAAACATCCAGTGAAGTCAAAGACAGTGCTTCTATACTAATTGCCAGGCGCTGAGACGAATGCCGCCAAGATCGAGCGTCTATGACTTACGGTTCAAGAATTAGCCTCAGAAACAGTGGGAAACAGTGCTTCTATACTAATTTCCAGGTGCTGAGACGAATGCCGCCAAGATCGAGCGTCTATGACTTACGGTTCAAGAATTAGCCTCAGAAACAGTGGTTCTAAACATGCTGCCAATAGCTCGCCTGGGAAACATCCAGAGAAGTCCAAGATAGTGTTTTTTAGACTGACTGCCACGAGCTGAAACGAATGCAGCCAAGAGCGAGCGTCTGTCACTTACGGTTCAAGAGTTATTCACAGAAACATGGTTCTGAACTTTGCTGCCAGCCGCGAAAGCGAAAATAACCAAGATCGAGCGTCTAGGATTTACTTGTCAATAGCTCGCCTGGGAAACATCCAGTGAAGTCAAAGACAGTGCTTCTCTACTAATTGCCAGGCGCTGAGACGAATGCCGCCAAGATCGAGCGTCTATGACTTACGGTTCAAGAATTCGCCTCAGAAACAGTGGGAAATAGTGCTTCTATACTAATTGCCAGGCGCTGAGACGAATGCCGCCAAGATCGAGCGTCTATGACTTACGGTTCAAGAATTAGCCTCAGAAACAGTGGTTCTGAACATGCTGCCAATAGCTCGCCTGGGAAACATCCAGAGAAGTCCAAGATAGTGTTTTTTTTAGACTGGCTGCCACGAGCTGAAACGAATGCAGCCAAGAGCGAGCGTCTGTGACTTACGGTTCAAGAGTTATTCACAGAAACATGGTTCTGAACTTTGCTGCCAGCCGCGAAAGCGAAAATAACCAAGATCGAGCGTCTAGGATTTACTTGTCAATAGCTCGCCTGGGAAACATCCAGTGAAGTCAAAGACAGTGCTTCTATACTAATTGCCAGGCGCTGAGACGAATGCCGCCAAGATCGAGAGTCTATGACTTACGGTTCAAGAATTAGCCTCAGAAACAGTGGGAAACAGTGCTTCTATACTAATTTCCAGGTGCTGAGACGAATGCCGCCAAGATCGAGCGTCTATGACTTACGGTTCAAGAATTAGCCTCAGAAACAGTGGTTCTAAACATGCTGCCAATAGCTCGCCTGGGAAACATCCAGAGAAGTCCAAGATAGTGTTTTTTAGACTGACTGCCACGAGCTGAAACGAATGCAGCCAAGAGCGAGCGTCTGTCACTTACGGTTCAAGAGTTATTCACAGAAACATGGTTCTGAACTTTGCTGCCAGCCGCGAAAGCGAAAATAACCAAGATCGAGCGTCTAGGATTTACTTGTCAATAGCTCGCCTGGGAAACATCCAGTGAAGTCAAAGACAGTGCTTCTCTACTAATTGCCAGGCGCTGAGACGAATGCCGCCAAGATCGAGCGTCTATGACTTACGGTTCAAGAATTCGCCTCAGAAACAGTGGGAAATAGTGCTTCTATACTAATTGCCAGGCGCTGAGACGAATGCCGCCAAGATCGAGCGTCTATGACTTACGGTTCAAGAATTAGCCTCAGAAACAGTGGTTCTGAACATGCTGCCAATAGCTCGCCTGGGAAACATCCAGAGAAGTCCAAGATAGTGTTTTTTTTAGACTGGCTGCCACGAGCTGAAACGAATGCAGCCAAGAGCGAGCGTCTGTGACTTACGGTTCAAGAGTTATTCACAGAAACATGGTTCTGAACTTTGCTGCCAGCCGCGAAAGCGAAAATAACCAAGATCGAGCGTCTAGGATTTACTTGTCAATAGCTCGCCTGGGAAACATCCAGTGAAGTCAAAGACAGTGCTTCTATACTAATTGCCAGGCGCTGAGACGAAAGCCGCCAAGATCGAGAGTCTATGACTTACGGTTCAAGAATTAGCCTCAGAAACAGTGGGAAACAGTGCTTCTATACTAATTTCCAGGTGCTGAGACGAATGCCGCCAAGATCGAGCGTCTATGACTTACGGTTCAAGAATTAGCCTCAGAAACAGTGGTTCTAAACATGCTGCCAATAGCTCGTCTGGGAAACATCCAGAGAAGTCCAAGATAGTGTTTTTTAGACTGACTGCCACGAGCTGAAACGAATGCAGCCAAGAGCGAGCGTCTGTCACTTACGGTTCAAGAGTTATTCACAGAAACATGGTTCTGAACTTTGCTGCCAGCCGCGAAAGCGAAAGTAACCAAGATCGAGCGTCTAGGATTTACTTGTGAATAGCTCGCCTGGGAAACTTTCAGATAAGTCAAAGACAGTGCTTCTATGCTAATTGCCAGGCGCTGAGACGAATGCCGCCAAGATCAAGCGTCTAAGACTTACGGTTCAAGAATTAGCCTCAGAAACAGTGGGAAACAGTGCTTCTATACTAATTGCCAGGCGCTGAGACGAATGCCGCCAAGATCGAGCGTCTATGACTTACGGTTCAAGAATTAGCCTCAGAAACAGTGGTTTTGAACCGGCTGCCAATAGCTCGCCTGGGAAACATCCAGAGAAGTCCAAGATAGTGTTTTTTTAGACTGGCTGCCACGAGCTGAAACGAATGCAGCCAAGAGCGAGCGTCTGTGACTTACGGTTCAAGAGTTATTCACAGAAACATGGTTCTGAACATTGCTGCCAGCCGCGAAAGCGAAAGTAACCAAGATCGAGCGTCTAGGATTTACTTGTCAATAGCTCGCATGGGAAACATCCAGAGAAGTCAAAGACAGTGCTTCTATACTAATTGCCAGGCGCTGAGACGAATGCCGCCAAGATCGAGCGTCTATGACTTACGGTTCAAGAATTAGCCTCAGAAACAGTGGGAAACAGTGCTTCTATACTAATTGCCAGGCGCTGAGACGAATGCCGCCAAGATCGAGCGTCTATGACTTACGGTTCAAGAATTAGCCTCAGAAACAGTGGTTCTGAACATGCTGCCAATAGCTCGCCTGGGAAACATCCAGAGAAGTCCAAGATAGTGTTTTTTAGACTGGCTGCCACGAGCTGAAACGAATGCAGCCAAGAGCGAGCGTCTGTGACTTACGGTTCAAGAGTTATTCACAGAAACATGGTTCTGAACTTTGCTGCCAGCCGCGAAAGCGAAAGCAACCAAGATCGAGCGTCTAGGATTTACTTGTGAATAGCTCGCCTGGGAAACTTTCAGATAAGTCAAAGACAGTGCTTCTATACTAATTGCCAGGCGCTGAGACGAATGCCGCCAAGATCTAGCGTCTATGACTTACGGTTCAAGAATTAGCATCAGAAACAGTGGGAAACAGTGCTTCTATACTAATTTCCTGGTGCTGAGACGAATGCCGCCAAGATCGAGCGTCTATGACTTACGGTTCAAGAATTAGCCTCAGAAACAGTGGTTCTAAACATGCTGCCAATAGCTCGCCTGGGAAACATCCAGAGAAGTCCAAGATAGTGTCTTTTAGACTGACTGCCACGAGCTGAAACGAATGCAGCCAAGAGCGAGCGTCTGTCACTTACGGTTCAAGAGTTATTCACAGAAACATGGTTCTGAACTTTGCTGCCAGCCGCGAAAGCGAAAATAACTAAGATCGAGCGTCTAGGATTTACTTGTCAATAGCTCGCCTGGGAAACATCCAGTGAAGTCAAAGACAGTGCTTCCATACTAATTGCCAGGCGCTGAGACGAATGCCGCCAAGATCGAGCGTCTATGACTTACGGTTCAAGAATTAGCCTCAGAAACAGTGGGAAACAGTGCTTCTATACTAATTTCCTGGTGCTGAGACGAATGCCGCCAAGATCGAGCGTCTATGACTTACGGTTCACGAATTAGCCTCAGAAACAGTGGGAAACAGTGCTTCTATACTAATTGCCAGGCGCTGAGACGAATGCCGCCAAGATCGAGCGTCTATGACTTACGGTTCAAGAATTAGCCTCAGAAACAGTGGTTCTGAACATGCTGCCAATAGCTCGCCTGGGAAACATCCAGAGAAGTCCAAGATAGTGTTTTTTAGACTGGCTGCCACGAGCTGAAACGAATGCAGCCAAGAGCGAGCGTCTGTGACTTACGGTTCAAGAGTTATTCACAGAAACATGGTTCTGAACTTTGCTGCCAGCCGCGAAAGCGAAAGCAACCAAGATCGAGCGTCTAGGATTTACTTGTGAATAGCTCGCCTGGGAAACTTTCAGATAAGTCAAAGACAGTGCTTCTATACTAATTGCCAGGCGCTGAGACGAATGCCGCCAAGATCAAGCGTCTAAGACTTACGGTTCAAGAATTAGCCTCAGAAACAGTGGGAAACAGTGCTTCTATACTAATTGCCAGGCGCTGAGACGAATGCCGCCAAGATCGAGCGTCTATGACTTACGGTTCAAGAATTAGCCTCAGAAACAGTGGTTCAAAACATGCTGCCAATAGCTCGCCTGGGAAACATCCAGAGAAGTCCAAGATAGTGTTTTTTAGACTGGCTGCCACGAGCTGAAACGAATGCAGCCAAGAGCGAGCGTCTGTGACTTACGGTTCAAGAGTTATTCACAGAAACATGGTTCGGAACTTTGCTGCCAGCCGCGAAAGCGAAAATAACCAAGATCGAGCGTCTAGGATTTACTTGTCAATAGCTCACCTGGGAAACATCCAGAGAAGTCAA
>NW_027462787.1:0-61618 GCF_050947455.1 Rhinoderma darwinii
GAGCACTGTGTTTGACTTCTCTGGATGTTTCCCAGGCGAGTTATTGACAAGTAAATCCTAGACGCTCGATCTTGGTTATTTTCGCTTTCGCGGCTGGCAGTAAAAGAACCATGTTTCTGTGAATAACTCTTGAACCGTAAGTCACAGACGCTCGCTCTTGGCTGCATTCGATTCAGCTCGTGGCAGCCAGTCTAAAAAACACTATCTTGGACTTCTCTGCATGTTTCCCAGGCGAGCAATTGGCAGCATGTTCAGAACCATGTTTCTGTGAATAACTCCTGAACCGTAAGTCACAGACGCTCGCTCTTGGCTGCATTCGATTCAGCTCGTGGCAGCCAGTCTAAAAAACACTATCTTGGACTTCTCTGCATGTTTCCCAGGCGAGCAATTGGCAGCATGTTCAGAACCATGTTTCTGAGGCTAATTCCTTAACCGTAAGTCCTAGACGCTCGATCTTGGCGGCATTCGTCTCAGCGCCTGGCAATTAGTATAGGAGCACTGTGATTGACTTCTCTGGATGTTTCCCAGACGAGTTATTGACAAGTAAATCCTAGACGCTCGATCTTGGTTATTTTCGCTTTCGCTGCTGGCAGTAAAAGAACCATGTTTCTGTGAATAACTCCTGAACCGTAAGTCCTAGACGCTCGCTCTTGGCTGCATTCGATTCAGCTCGTGGCAGCCAGTCTAAAAAACACTATCTTGGACTTCTCTGCATGTTTCCCAGGCGAGCAATTGGCAGCATGTTCAGAACCATGTTTCTGAGGCTAATTCCTTAACCGTAAGTCCTAGACGCTCGATCTTGGCGGCATTCGTCTCAGCGCCTGGCAATTAGTATAGGAGCACTGTGTTTGACTTCTCTGGATGTTTCCCAGGCGAGTTATTGACAAGTAAATCCTAGACGCTCGATCTTGGTTATTTTCGCTTTCGCGGCTGGCAGTAAAAGAACCATGTTTCTGTGAATAACTCCTGAACCGTAAGTCCTAGACGCTCGCTCTTGGCTGCATTCGATTCAGCTCGTGGCAGCCAGTCTAAAAAACACTATCTTGGACTTCTCTGCATGTTTCCCAGGCGAGCAATTGGCAGCATGTTCAGAACCATGTTTCTGTGAATAACTCCTGAACCGTAAGTCACAGATGCTCGCTCTTGGCTGCATTCGATTCAGCTCGTGGCAGCCAGTCTAAAAAACACTATCTTGGACTTCTCTGCATGTTTCCCAGGCGAGCAATTGGCAGCATGTTCAGAACCATGTTTCTGTGAATAACTCCTGAACCGTAAGTCCTAGACGCTCGCTCTTGGCTGCATTCGATTCAGCTCGTGGCAGCCAGTCTAAAAAACACTATCTTGGACTTCTCTGCATGTTTCCCAGGCGAGCAATTGGCAGCATGTTCAGAACCATGTTTCTGAGGCTAATTCCTTAACCGTAAGTCCTAGACGCTCGATCTTGGCGGCATTCGTCTCAGCGCCTGGCAATTAGTATAGGAGCACTGTGTTTGACTTCTCTGGATGTTTCCCAGGCGAGTTATTGACAAGTAAATCCTAGACGCTCGATCTTGGTTATTTTCGCTTTCGCGGCTGGCAGTAAAAGAACCATGTTTCTGTGAATAACTCTTGAACCGTAAGTCACAGACGCTCGCTCTTGGCTGCATTCGATTCAGCTCGTGGCAGCCAGTCTAAAAAACACTATCTTGGACTTCTCTGCATGTTTCCCAGGCGAGCAATTGGTAGCATGTTCAGAACCATGTTTCTGTGAATAACTCCTGAACCGTAAGTCACAGACGCTCGCTCTTGGCTGCATTCGATTCAGCTCGTGGCAGCCAGTCTAAAAAACACTATCTTGGACTTCTCTGCATGTTTCCCAGGCGAGCAATTGGCAGCATGTTCAGAACCATGTTTCTGTGAATAACTCCTGAACCGTAAGTCACAGACGATCGCTCTTGGCTGCATTCGATTCAGCTCGTGGCAGCCAGTCTAAAAAAAACTATCTTGGACTTCTCTGCATGTTTCCCAGGCGAGCAATTGGCAGCATGTTCAGAACCATGTTTCTGTGAATAACTCCTGAACCGTAAGTCACAGACGCTCGCTCTTGGCTGCATTCGATTCAGCTCGTGGCAGCCAGTCTAAAAAACACTATCTTGGACTTCTCTGCATGTTTCCCAGGCGAGCAATTGGCAGCATGTTCAGAACCATGTTTCTGTGAATAACTCCTGAACCGTAAGTCCTAGACGCTCGCTCTTGGCTGCATTCGATTCAGCTCGTGGCAGCCAGTCTAAAAAACACTATCTTGGACTTCTCTGCATGTTTCCCAGGCGAGCAATTGGCAGCATGTTCAGAACCATGTTTCTGAGGCTAATTCCTTAACCTTAAGTCCTAGACGCTCGATCTTGGCGGCATTCGTCTCAGCGCCTGGCAATTAGTATAGGAGCACTGTGTTTGACTTCTCTGGATGTTTCCCAGGCGAGTTATTGACAAGTAAATCCTAGACGCTCGATCTTGGTTATTTTCGCTTTCGCGGCTGGCAGTAAAAGAACCATGTTTCTGTGAATAACTCTTGAACCGTAAGTCACAGACGCTCGCTCTTGGCTGCATTCGATTCAGCTCGTGGCAGCCAGTCTAAAAAACACTATCTTGGACTTCTCTGCATGTTTCCCAGGCGAGCAATTGGTAGCATGTTCAGAACCATGTTTCTGTGAATAACTCCTGAACCGTAAGTCACAGACGCTCGCTCTTGGCTGCATTCGATTCAGCTCCTGGCAGCCAGTCTAAAAAACACTATCTTGGACTTCTCTGCATGTTTCCCAGGCGAGCAATTGGCAGCATGTTCAGAACCATGTTTCTGTGAATAACTCCTGAACCGTAAGTCACAGACGATCGCTCTTGGCTGCATTCGATTCAGCTCGTGGCAGCCAGTCTAAAAAACACTATCTTGGACTTCTCTGCATGTTTCCCAGGCGAGCAATTGGCAGCATGTTCAGAACCATGTTTCTGTGAATAACTCCTGAACCGTAAGTCCTAGACGCTCGCTCTTGGCTGCATTCGATTCAGCTCGTGGCAGCCAGTCTAAAAAACACTATCTTGGACTTCTCTGCATGTTTCCCAGGCGAGCAATTGGCAGCATGTTCAGAACCATGTTTCTGAGGCTAATTCCTTAACCGTAAGTCCTAGACGCTCGATCTTGGCGGCATTCGTCTCAGCGCCTGGCAATTAGTATAGGAGCACTGTGTTTGACTTCTCTGGATGTTTCCCAGGCGAGTTATTGACAAGTAAATCCTAGACGCTCGATCTTGGTTATTTTCGCTTTCGCGGCTGGCAGTAAAAGAACCATGTTTCTGTGAATAACTCTTGAACCGTAAGTCACAGACGCTCGCTCTTGGCTGCATTCGATTCAGCTCGTGGCAGCCAGTCTAAAAAACACTATCTTGGACTTCTCTGCATGTTTCCCAGGCGAGCAATTGGTAGCATGTTCAGAACCATGTTTCTGTGAATAACTCCTGAACCGTAAGTCACAGACGCTCGCTCTTGGCTGCATTCGATTCAGCTCGTGGCAGCCAGTCTAAAAAACACTATCTTGGACTTCTCTGCATGTTTCCCAGGCGAGCAATTGGCAGCATGTTCAGAACCATGTTTCTGTGAATAACTCCTGAACCGTAAGTCACAGACGATCGCTCTTGGCTGCATTCGATTCAGCTCGTGGCAGCCAGTCTAAAAAACACTATCTTGGACTTCTCTGCATGTTTCCCAGGCGAGCAATTGGCAGCATGTTCAGAACCATGTTTCTGTGAATAACTCCTGAACCGTAAGTCCTAGACGCTCGCTCTTGGCTGCATTCGATTCAGCTCGTGGCAGCCAGTCTAAAAAACACTATCTTGGACTTCTCTGCATGTTTCCCAGGCGAGCAATTGGCAGCATGTTCAGAACCATGTTTCTGAGGCTAATTCCTTAACCGTAAGTCCTAGACGCTCGATCTTGGCGGCATTCGTCTCAGCGCCTGGCAATTAGTATAGGAGCACTGTGTTTGACTTCTCTGGATGTTTCCCAGGCGAGTTATTGACAAGTAAATCCTAGACGCTCGATCTTGGTTATCTTCGCTTTCGCGGCTGGCAGTAAAAGAACCATGTTTCTGTGAATAACTCCTGAACCGTAAGTCCTAGACGCTCGCTCTTGGCTGCATTCGATTCAGCTCGTGGCAGCCAGTCTAAAAAACACTATCTTGGACTTCTCTGCATGTTTCCCAGGCGAGCAATTGGCAGCATGTTCAGAACCATGTTTCTGTGAATAACTCCTGAACCGTAAGTCACAGACGCTCGCTCTTGGCTGCATTCGATTCAGCTCGTGGCAGCCAGTCTAAAAAACACTATCTTGGACTTCTCTGCATGTTTCCCAGGCGAGCAATTGGCAGCATGTTCAGAACCATGTTTCTGTGAATAACTCCTGAACCGTAAGTCCTAGACGCTCGCTCTTGGCTGCATTCGATTCAGCTCGTGGCAGCCAGTCTAAAAAACACTATCTTGGACTTCTCTGCATGTTTCCCAGGCGAGCAATTGGCAGCATGTTCAGAACCATGTTTCTGAGGCTAATTCCTTAACCGTAAGTCCTAGACGCTCGATCTTGGCGGCATTCGTCTCAGCGCCTGGCAATTAGTATAGGAGCACTGTGTTTGACTTCTCTGGATGTTTCCCAGGCGAGTTATTGACAAGTAAATCCTAGACGCTCGATCTTGGTTATTTTCGCTTTCGCGGCTGGCAGTAAAAGAACCATGTTTCTGTGAATAACTCTTGAACCGTAAGTCACAGACGCTCGCTCTTGGCTGCATTCGATTCAGCTCGTGGCAGCCAGTCTAAAAAACACTATCTTGGACTTCTCTGCATGTTTCCCAGGCGAGCAATTGGCAGCATGTTCAGAACCATGTTTCTGTGAATAACTCCTGAACCGTAAGTCACAGACGCTCGCTCTTGGCTGCATTCGATTCAGCTCGTGGCAGCCAGTCTAAAAAACACTATCTTGGACTTCTCTGCATGTTTCCCAGGCGAGCAATTGGCAGCATGTTCAGAACCATGTTTCTGTGAATAACTCCTGAACCGTAAGTCACAGACGATCGCTCTTGGCTGCATTCGATTCAGCTCGTGGCAGCCAGTCTAAAAAACACTATCTTGGACTTCTCTGCATGTTTCCCAGGCGAGCAATTGGCAGCATGTTCAGAACCATGTTTCTGTGAATAACTCCTGAACCGTAAGTCCTAGACGCTCGCTCTTGGCTGCATTCGATTCAGCTCGTGGCAGCCAGTCTAAAAAACACTATCTTGGACTTCTCTGCATGTTTCCCAGGCGAGCAATTGGCAGCATGTTCAGAACCATGTTTCTGAGGCTAATTCCTTAACCGTAAGTCCTAGACGCTCGATCTTGGCGGCATTCGTCTCAGCGCCTGGCAATTAGTATAGGAGCACTGTGTTTGACTTCTCTGGATGTTTCCCAGGCGAGTTATTGACAAGTAAATCCTAGACGCTCGATCTTGGTTATTTTCGCTTTCGCGGCTGGCAGTAAAAGAACCATGTTTCTGTGAATAACTCCTGAACCGTAAGTCCTAGACGCTCGCTCTTGGCTGCATTCGATTCAGCTCGTGGCAGCCAGTCTAAAAAACACTATCTTGGACTTCTCTGCATGTTTCCCAGGCGAGCAATTGGCAGCATGTTCAGAACCATGTTTCTGTGAATAACTCCTGAACCGTAAGTCACAGACGCTCGCTCTTGGCTGCATTCGATTCAGCTCGTGGCAGCCAGTCTAAAAAACACTATCTTGGACTTCTCTGCATGTTTCCCAGGCGAGCAATTGGCAGCATGTTCAGAACCATGTTTCTGTGAATAACTCCTGAACCGTAAGTCCTAGACGCTCGCTCTTGGCTGCATTCGATTCAGCTCGTGGCAGCCAGTCTAAAAAACACTATCTTGGACTTCTCTGCATGTTTCCCAGGCGAGCAATTGGCAGCATGTTCAGAACCATGTTTCTGAGGCTAATTCCTTAACCGTAAGTCCTAGACGCTCGATCTTGGCGGCATTCGTCTCAGCGCCTGGCAATTAGTATAGGAGCACTGTGTTTGACTTCTCTGGATGTTTCCCAGGCGAGTTATTGACAAGTAAATCCTAGACGCTCGATCTTGGTTATTTTCGCTTTCGCGGCTGGCAGTAAAAGAACCATGTTTCTGTGAATAACTCTTGAACCGTAAGTCACAGACGCTCGCTCTTGGCTGCATTCGATTCAGCTCGTGGCAGCCAGTCTAAAAAACACTATCTTGGACTTCTCTGCATGTTTCCCAGGCGAGCAATTGGCAGCATGTTCAGAACCATGTTTCTGTGAATAACTCCTGAACCGTAAGTCACAGACGCTCGCTCTTGGCTGCATTCGATTCAGCTCGTGGCAGCCAGTCTAAAAAACACTATCTTGGACTTCTCTGCATGTTTCCCAGGCGAGCAATTGGCAGCATGTTCAGAACCATGTTTCTGTGAATAACTCCTGAACCGTAAGTCACAGACGCTCGCTCTTGGCTGCATTCGATTCAGCTCGTGGCAGCCAGTCTAAAAAACACTATCTTGGACTTCTCTGCATGTTTCCCAGGCGAGCAATTGGCAGCATGTTCAGAACCATGTTTCTGTGAATAACTCCTGAACCGTAAGTCACAGACGCTCGCTCTTGGCTGCATTCGATTCAGCTCGTGGCAGCCAGTCTAAAAAACACTATCTTGGACTTCTCTGCATGTTTCCCAGGCGAGCAATTGGCAGCATGTTCAGAACCATGTTTCTGTGAATAACTCCTGAACCGTAAGTCACAGACGCTCGCTCTTGGCTGCATTCGATTCAGCTCGTGGCAGCCAGTCTAAAAAACACTATCTTGGACTTCTCTGCATGTTCCTAAGGGAAATGTTTCTAAAGCTAATTCTTGAACCGTAAGTCCTAGACGCTCGATCTTGGCGGCATTCGTCTCAGCGCCTGGCAATTAGTATAGGAGCACTGTGTTTGACTTCTCTGGATGTTTCCCAGGCGAGTTATTGACAAGTAAATCCTAGACGCTCGATCTTGGTTATTTTCGCTTTCGCGGCTGGCAGAAAAAGAACCATGTTTCTGTGAATAACTCTTGAACCGTAAGTCACAGACGCTCGCTCTTGGCTGCATTCGATTCAGCTCGTGGCAGCCAGTCTAAAAAACACTATCTTGGACTTCTCTGCATGTTTCCCAGGCGAGCAATTGGCAGCATGTTCAGAACCATGTTTCTGTGAATAACTCCTGAACCGTAAGTCACAGACGCTCGCTCTTGGCTGCATTCGATTCAGCTCGTGGCAGCCAGTCTAAAAAACACTATCTTGGACTTCTCTGCATGTTTCCCAGGCGAGCAATTGGCAGCATGTTCAGAACCATGTTTCTGTGAATAACTCCTGAACCGTAAGTCACAGACGCTCGCTCTTGGCTGCATTCGATTCAGCTCGTGGCAGCCAGTCTAAAAAACACTATCTTGGACTTCTCTGCATGTTTCCCAGGCGAGCAATTGGCAGCATGTTCAGAACCATGTTTCTGTGAATAACTCCTGAACCGTAAGTCACAGACGCTCGCTCTTGGCTGCATTCGATTCAGCTCGTGGCAGCCAGTCTAAAAAACACTATCTTGGACTTCTCTGCATGTTTCCCAGGCGAGCAATTGGCAGCATGTTCAGAACCATGTTTCTGTGAATAACTCCTGAACCGTAAGTCACAGACGCTCGCTCTTGGCTGCATTCGATTCAGCTCGTGGCAGCCAGTCTAAAAAACACTATCTTGGACTTCTCTGCATGTTTCCCAGGCGAGCAATTGGCAGCATGTTCAGAACCATGTTTCTGTGAATAACTCCTGAACCGTAAGTCACAGACGCTCGCTCTTGGCTGCATTTGATTCAGCTCGTGGCAGCCAGTCTAAAAAACACTATCTTGGACTTCTCTGCATGTTCCTAAGGGAAATGTTTCTAAAGCTAATTCTTGAACCGTAAGTCCTAGACGCTCGATCTTGGCGGCATTCGTCTCAGCGCCTGGCAATTAGTATAGGAGCACTGTGTTTGACTTCTCTGGATGTTTCCCAGGCGAGTTATTGACAAGTAAATCCTAGACGCTCGATCTTGGTTATTTTCGCATTCGCGGCTGGCAGTAAAAGAACCATGTTTCTGTGAATAACTCTTGAACCGTAAGTCACAGACGCTCGCTCTTGGCTGCATTCGATTCAGCTCGTGGCAGCCAGTCTAAAAAACACTATCTTGGACTTCTCTGCATGTTTCCCAGGCGAGCAATTGGCAGCATGTTCAGAACCATGTTTCTGTGAATAACTCCTGAACCGTAAGTCACAGACGCTGGCTCTTGGCTGCATTCGATTCAGCTCGTGGCAGCCAGTCTAAAAAACACTATCTTGGACTTCTCTGCATGTTTCCCAGGCGAGCAATTGGCAGCATGTTCAGAACCATGTTTCTGTGAATAACTCCTGAACCGTAAGTCACAGACGCTCGCTCTTGGCTGCATTCGATTCAGCTCGTGGCAGCCAGTCTAAAAAACACTATCTTGGACTTCTCTGCATGTTTCCCAGGCGAGCAATTGGCAGCATGTTCAGAACCATGTTTCTGAGGCTAATTCCTTAACCGTAAGTCCTAGACGCTCGATCTTGGCGGCATTCGTCTCAGCGCCTGGCAGTTAGTATAGGAGCACTGTGTTTGACTTCTCTGGATGTTTCCCAGGCGAGTTATTGACAAGTAAATCCTAGACGCTCGATCTTGGTTATTTTCGCTTTCGCGGCTGGCAGTAAAAGAACCATGTTTCTGTGAATAACTCCTGAACCGTAAGTCCTAGACGCTCGCTCTTGGCTGCATTCGATTCAGCTCGTGGCAGCCAGTCTAAAAAACACTATCTTGGACTTCTCTGCATGTTTCCCAGGCGAGCAATTGGCAGCATGTTCAGAACCATGTTTCTGAGGCTAATTCCTTAACCGTAAGTCCTAGACGCTCGATCTTGGCGGCATTCGTCTCAGCGCCTGGCAATTAGTATAGGAGCACTGTGTTTGACTTCTCTGGATGTTTCCCAGGCGAGTTATTGACAAATAAATCCTAGACGCTCGATCTTGGTTATTTTCGCTTTCGCGGCTGGCAGTAAAAGAACCATGTTTCTGTGAATAACTCCTGAACCGTAAGTCCTAGACGCTCGCTCTTGGCTGCATTCGATTCAGCTCGTGGCAGCCAGTCTAAAAAACACTATCTTGGACTTCTCTGCATGTTTCCCAGGCGAGCAATTGGCAGCATGTTCAGAACCATGTTTCTGTGAATAACTCCTGAACCGTAAGTCACAGACGCTCGCTCTTGGCTGCATTCGATTCAGCTCGTGGCAGCCAGTCTAAAAAACACTATCTTGGACTTCTCTGCATGTTTCCCAGGCGAGCAATTGGCAGCATGTTCAGAACCATGTTTCTGTGAATAACTCCTGAACCGTAAGTCACAGACGCTCGCTCTTGGCTGCATTCGATTCAGCTCGTGGCAGCCAGTCTAAAAAACACTATCTTGGACTTCTCTGCATGTTTCCCAGGCGAGCAATTGGCAGCATGTTCAGAACCATGTTTCTGAGGCTAATTCCTTAACCGTAAGTCCTAGACGCTCGATCTTGGCGGCATTCGTCTCAGCGCCTGGCAGTTAGTATAGGAGCACTGTGTTTGACTTCTCTGGATGTTTCCCAGGCGAGTTATTGACAAGTAAATCCTAGACGCTCGATCTTGGTTATTTTCGCTTTCGCGGCTGGCAGTAAAAGAACCATGTTTCTGTGAATAACTCCTGAACCGTAAGTCCTAGACGCTCGCTCTTGGCTGCATTCGATTCAGCTCGTGGCAGCCAGTCTAAAAAACACTATCTTGGACTTCTCTGCATGTTTCCCAGGCGAGCAATTGGCAGCATGTTCAGAACCATGTTTCTGAGGCTAATTCCTTAACCGTAAGTCCTAGACGCTCGATCTTGGCGGCATTCGTCTCAGCGCCTGGCAATTAGTATAGGAGCACTGTGTTTGACTTCTCTGGATGTTTCCCAGGCGAGTTATTGACAAGTAAATCCTAGACGCTCGATCTTGGTTATTTTCGCTTTCGCGGCTGGCAGTAAAAGAACCATGTTTCTGTGAATAACTCCTGAACCGTAAGTCCTAGACGCTCGCTCTTGGCTGCATTCGATTCAGCTCGTGGCAGCCAGTCTAAAAAACACTATCTTGGACTTCTCTGCATGTTTCCCAGGCGAGCAATTGGCAGCATGTTCAGAACCATGTTTCTGTGAATAACTCCTGAACCGTAAGTCACAGACGCTCGCTCTTGGCTGCATTCGATTCAGCTCGTGGCAGCCAGTCTAAAAAACACTATCTTGGACTTCTCTGCATGTTTCCCAGGCGAGCAATTGGCAGCATGTTCAGAACCATGTTTCTGTGAATAACTCCTGAACCGTAAGTCACAGACGCTCGCTCTTGGCTGCATTCGATTCAGCTCGTGGCAGCCAGTCTAAAAAACACTATCTTGGACTTCTCTGCATGTTTCCCAGGCGAGCAATTGGCAGCATGTTCAGAACCATGTTTCTGTGAATAACTCCTGAACCGTAAGTCACAGACGCTCGCTCTTGGCTGCATTCGATTCAGCTCGTGGCAGCCAGTCTAAAAAACACTATCTTGGACTTCTCTGCATGTTTCCCAGGCGAGCAATTGGCAGCATGTTCAGAACCATGTTTCTGTGAATAACTCCTGAACCGTAAGTCACAGACGCTCGCTCTTGGCTGCATTCGATTCAGCTCGTGGCAGCCAGTCTAAAAAACACTATCTTGGACTTCTCTGCATGTTTCCCAGGCGAGCAATTGGCAGCATGTTCAGAACCATGTTTCTGTGAATAACTCCTGAACCGTAAGTCACAGACGCTCGCTCTTGGCTGCATTCGATTCAGCTCGTGGCAGCCAGTCTAAAAAACACTATCTTGGACTTCTCTGCATGTTTCCCAGGCGAGCAATTGGCAGCATGTTCAGAACCATGTTTCTGTGAATAACTCCTGAACCGTAAGTCACAGACGCTCGCTCTTGGCTGCATTCGATTCAGCTCGTGGCAGCCAGTCTAAAAAACACTATCTTGGACTTCTCTGCATGTTTCCCAGGCGAGCAATTGGCAGCATGTTCAGAACCATGTTTCTGTGAATAACTCCTGAACCGTAAGTCACAGACGCTCGCTCTTGGCTGCATTCGATTCAGCTCGTGGCAGCCAGTCTAAAAAACACTATCTTGGACTTCTCTGCATGTTTCCCAGGCGAGCAATTGGCAGCATGTTCAGAACCATGTTTCTGTGAATAACTCCTGAACCGTAAGTCACAGACGCTCGCTCTTGGCTGCATTCGATTCAGCTCGTGGCAGCCAGTCTAAAAAACACTATCTTGGACTTCTCTGCATGTTTCCCAGGCGAGCAATTGGCAGCATGTTCAGAACCATGTTTCTGTGAATAACTCCTGAACCGTAAGTCACAGACGCTCGCTCTTGGCTGCATTCGATTCAGCTCGTGGCAGCCAGTCTAAAAAACACTATCTTGGACTTCTCTGCATGTTCCTAAGGGAAATGTTTCTAAAGCTAATTCTTGAACCGTAAGTCCTAGACGCTCGATCTTGGCGGCATTCGTCTCAGCGCCTGGCAATTAGTATAGGAGCACTGTGTTTGACTTCTCTGGATGTTTCCCAGGCGAGTTATTGACAAGTAAATCCTAGACGCTCGATCTTGGTTATTTTCGCTTTCGCGGCTGGCAGTAAAAGAACCATGTTTCTGTGAATAACTCTTGAACCGTAAGTCACAGACGCTCGCTCTTGGCTGCATTCGATTCAGCTCGTGGCAGCCAGTCTAAAAAACACTATCTTGGACTTCTCTGCATGTTTCCCAGGCGAGCAATTGGCAGCATGTTCAGAACCATGTTTCTGTGAATAACTCCTGAACCGTAAGTCACAGACGCTCGCTCTTGGCTGCATTCGATTCAGCTCGTGGCAGCCAGTCTAAAAAACACTATCTTGGACTTCTCTGCATGTTTCCCAGGCGAGCAATTGGCAGCATGTTCAGAACCATGTTTCTGTGAATAACTCCTGAACCGTAAGTCACAGACGCTCGCTCTTGGCTGCATTCGATTCAGCTCGTGGCAGCCAGTCTAAAAAACACTATCTTGGACTTCTCTGCATGTTTCCCAGGCGAGCAATTGGCAGCATGTTCAGAACCATGTTTCTGAGGCTAATTCCTTAACCGTAAGTCCTAGACGCTCGATCTTGGCGGCATTCGTCTCAGCGCCTGGCAATTAGTATAGGAGCACTGTGTTTGACTTCTCTGGATGTTTCCCAGGCGAGTTATTGACAAGTAAATCCTAGACGCTCGATCTTGGTTATTTTCGCTTTCGCGGCTGGCAGTAAAAGAACCATGTTTCTGTGAATAACTCCTGAACCGTAAGTCCTAGACGCTCGCTCTTGGCTGCATTCGATTCAGCTCGTGGCAGCCAGTCTAAAAAACACTATCTTGGACTTCTCTGCATGTTTCCCAGGCGAGCAATTGGCAGCATGTTCAGAACCATGTTTCTGAGGCTAATTCCTTAACCGTAAGTCCTAGACGCTCGATCTTGGCGGCATTCGTCTCAGCGCCTGGCAATTAGTATAGGAGCACTGTGTTTGACTTCTCTGGATGTTTCCCAGGCGAGTTATTGACAAGTAAATCCTAGACGCTCGATCTTGGTTATTTTCGCTTTCGCGGCTGGCAGTAAAAGAACCATGTTTCTGTGAATAACTCCTGAACCGTAAGTCCTAGACGCTCGCTCTTGGCTGCATTCGATTCAGCTCGTGGCAGCCAGTCTAAAAAACACTATCTTGGACTTCTCTGCATGTTTCCCAGGCGAGCAATTGGCAGCATGTTCAGAACCATGTTTCTGTGAATAACTCCTGAACCGTAAGTCACAGACGCTCGCTCTTGGCTGCATTCGATTCAGCTCGTGGCAGCCAGTCTAAAAAACACTATCTTGGACTTCTCTGCATGTTTCCCAGGCGAGCAATTGGTAGCATGTTCAGAACCATGTTTCTGTGAATAACTCCTGAACCGTAAGTCCTAGACGCTCGCTCTTGGCTGCATTAGATTCAGCTCGTGGCAGCCAGTCTAAAAAACACTATCTTGGACTTCTCTGCATGTTTCCCAGGCGAGCAATTGGCAGCATGTTCAGAACCATGTTTCTGTGAATAACTCCTGAACCGTAAGTCACAGACGCTCGCTCTTGGCTGCATTCGATTCAGCTCGTGGCAGCCAGTCTAAAAAACACTATCTTGGACTTCTCTGCATGTTTCCCAGGCGAGCAATTGGTAGCATGTTCAGAACCATGTTTCTGTGAATAACTCCTGAACCGTAAGTCCTAGACGCTCGCTCTTGGCTGCATTAGATTCAGCTCGTGGCAGCCAGTCTAAAAAACACTATCTTGGACTTCTCTGCATGTTTCCCAGGCGAGCAATTGGCAGCATGTTCAGAACCATGTTTCTGAGGCTAATTCCTTAACTGTAAGTCCTAGACGCTCGATCTTGGCGGCATTCGTCTCAGCGCCTGGCAATTAGTATAGGAGCACTGTGTTTGACTTCTCTGGATGTTTCCCAGGCGAGTTATTGACAAGTAAATCCTAGACGCTCGATCTTGGTTATTTTCGCTTTCGCGGCTGGCAGTAAAAGAACCATGTTTCTGTGAATAACTCCTGAACCGTAAGTCCTAGACGCTCGCTCTTGGCTGCATTCGATTCAGCTCGTGGCAGCCAGTCTAAAAAACACTATCTTGGACTTCTCTGCATGTTTCCCAGGCGAGCAATTGGCAGCATGTTCAGAACCATGTTTCTGTGAATAACTCCTGAACCGTAAGTCACAGACGCTCGCTCTTGGCTGCATTCGATTCAGCTCGTGGCAGCCAGTCTAAAAAACACTATCTTGGACTTCTCTGCATGTTCCTAAGGGAAATGTTTCTAAAGCTAATTCTTGAACCATAAGTCCTAGACGCTCGATCTTGGCGGCATTCGTCTCAGCGCCTGGCAATTAGTATAGGAGCACTGTGTTTGACTTCTCTGGATGTTTCCCAGGCGAGTTATTGACAAGTAAATCCTAGACGCTCGATCTTGGTTATTTTCGCTTTCGCGGCTGGCAGTAAAAGAACCATGTTTCTGTGAATAACTCCTGAACCGTAAGTCCTAGACGCTCGCTCTTGGCTGCATTCGATTCAGCTCGTGGCAGCCAGTCTAAAAAACACTATCTTGGACTTCTCTGCATGTTTCCCAGGCGAGCAATTGGCAGCATGTTCAGAACCATGTTTCTGAGGCTAATTCCTTAACCGTAAGTCCTAGACGCTCGATCTTGGCGGCATTCTTCTCAGCGCCTGGCAATTAGTATAGGAGCACTGTGTTTGACTTCTCTGGATGTTTCCCAGGCGAGTTATTGACAAGTAAATCCTAGACGCTCGATCTTGGTTATTTTCGCTTTCGCGGCTGGCAGTAAAAGAACCATGTTTCTGTGAATAACTCTTGAACCGTAAGTCATAGACGCTCGCTCTTGGCTGCATTCGATTCAGCTCGTGGCAGCCAGTCTAAAAAACACTATCTTGGACTTCTCTGCATGTTTCCCAGGCGAGCAATTGGCAGCATGTTCAGAACCATGTTTCTGTGAATAACTCCTGAACCGTAAGTCACAGACGCTCGCTCTTGGCTGCATTCGATTCAGCTCGTGGCAGCCAGTCTAAAAAACACTATCTTGGACTTCTCTGCATGTTTCCCAGGCGAGCAATTGGCAGCATGTTCAGAACCATGTTTCTGTGAATAACTCCTGAACCGTAAGTCACAGACGCTCGCTCCTCGCTGCATTCGATTCAGCTCGTGGCAGCCAGTCTAAAAAACACTATCTTGGACTTCTCTGCATGTTTCCCAGGCGAGCAATTGGCAGCATGTTCAGAACCATGTTTCTGTGAATAACTCCTGAACCGTAAGTCACAGACGCTCGCTCTTGGCTGCATTCGATTCAGCTCGTGGCAGCCAGTCTAAAAAACACTATCTTGGACTTCTCTGCATGTTTCCCAGGCGAGCAATTGGCAGCATGTTCAGAACCATGTTTCTGTGAATAACTCCTGAACCGTAAGTCACAGACGCTCGCTCTTGGCTGCATTCGATTCAGCTCGTGGCAGCCAGTCTAAAAAACACTATCTTGGACTTCTCTGCATGTTTCCCAGGCGAGCAATTGGCAGCATGTTCAGAACCATGTTTCTGTGAATAACTCCTGAACCGTAAGTCACAGACGCTCGCTCTTGGCTGCATTCGATTCAGCTCGTGGCAGCCAGTCTAAAAAACACTATCTTGGACTTCTCTGCATGTTTCCCAGGCGAGCAATTGGCAGCATGTTCAGAACCATGTTTCTGTGAATAACTCCTGAACCGTAAGTCACAGACGCTCGCTCTTGGCTGCATTCGATTCAGCTCGTGGCAGCCAGTCTAAAAAACACTATCTTGGACTTCTCTGCATGTTTCCCAGGCGAGCAATTGGCAGCATGTTCAGAACCATGTTTCTGTGAATAACTCCTGAACCGTAAGTCACAGACGCTCGCTCTTGGCTGCATTCGATTCAGCTCGTGGCAGCCAGTCTAAAAAACACTATCTTGGACATCTCTGCATGTTCCTAAGGGAAATGTTTCTAAAGCTAATTCTTGAACCGTAAGTCCTAGACGCTCGATCTTGGCGGCATTCGTCTCAGCGCCTGGCAATTAGTATAGGAGCACTGTGTTTGACTTCTCTGGATGTTTCCCAGGCGAGTTATTGACAAGTAAATCCTAGACGCTCGATCTTGGTTATTTTCGCTTTCGCGGCTGGCAGTAAAAGAACCATGTTTCTGTGAATAACTCTTGAACCGTAAGTCACAGACGCTCGCTCTTGGCTGTATTCGATTCAGCTCGTGGCAGCCAGTCTAAAAAACACTATCTTGGACTTCTCTGCATGTTTCCCAGGCGAGCAATTGGCAGCATGTTCAGAACCATGTTTCTGTGAATAACTCCTGAACCGTAAGTCACAGACGCTCGCTCTTGGCTGAATTCGATTCAGCTCGTGGCAGCCAGTCTAAAAAACACTATCTTGGACTTCTCTGCATGTTTCCCAGGCGAGCAATTGGCAGCATGTTCAGAACCATGTTTCTGTGAATAACTCCTGAACCGTAAGTCACAGACGCTCGCTCTTGGCTGCATTCGATTCAGCTCGTGGCAGCCAGTCTAAAAAACACTATCTTGGACTTCTCTGCATGTTTCCCAGGCGAGCAATTGGTAGCATGTTCAGAACCATGTTTCTGTGAATAACTCCTGAACCGTAAGTCCTAGACGCTCGCTCTTGGCTGCATTAGATTCAGCTCGTGGCAGCCAGTCTAAAAAACACTATCTTGGACTTCTCTGCATGTTTCCCAGGCGAGCAATTGGCAGCATGTTCAGAACCATGTTTCTGAGGCTAATTCCTTAACCGTAAGTCCTAGACGCTCGATCTTGGCGGCATTCGTCTCAGCGCCTGGCAATTAGTATAGGAGCACTGTGTTTGACTTCTCTGGATGTTTCCCAGGCGAGTTATTGACAAGTAAATCCTAGACGCTCGATCTTGGTTATTTTCGCTTTCGCGGCTGGCAGTAAAAGAACCATGTTTCTGTGAATAACTCCTGAACCGTAAGTCCTAGACGCTCGCTCTTGGCTGCATTCGATTCAGCTCGTGGCAGCCAGTCTAAAAAACACTATCTTGGACTTCTCTGCATGTTTCCCAGGCGAGCAATTGGCAGCATGTTCAGAACCATGTTTCTGTGAATAACTCCTGAACCGTAAGTCACAGACGCTCGCTCTTGGCTGCATTCGATTCAGCTCGTGGCAGCCAGTCTAAAAAACACTATCTTGGACTTCTCTGCATGTTCCTAAGGGAAATGTTTCTAAAGCTAATTCTTGAACCGTAAGTCCTAGACGCTCGATCTTGGCGGCATTCGTCTCAGCGCCTGGCAATTAGTATAGGAGCACTGTGTTTGACTTCTCTGGATGTTTCCCAGGCGAGTTATTGACAAGTAAATCCTAGACGCTCGATCTTGGTTATTTTCGCTTTCGCGGCTGGCAGTAAAAGAACCATGTTTCTGTGAATAACTCCTGAACCGTAAGTCCTAGACGCTCGCTCTTGGCTGCATTCGATTCAGCTCGTGGCAGCCAGTCTAAAAAACACTATCTTGGACTTCTCTGCATGTTTCCCAGGCGAGCAATTGGCAGCATGTTCAGAACCATGTTTCTGAGGCTAATTCCTTAACCGTAAGTCCTAGACGCTCGATCTTGGCGGCATTCGTCTCAGCGCCTGGCAATTAGTATAGGAGCACTGTGTTTGACTTCTCTGGATGTTTCCCAGGCGAGTTATTGACAAGTAAATCCTAGACGCTCGATCTTGGTTATTTTCGCTTTCGCGGCTGGCAGTAAAAGAACCATGTTTCTGTGAATAACTCTTGAACCGTAAGTCATAGACGCTCGCTCTTGGCTGCATTCGATTCAGCTCGTGGCAGCCAGTCTAAAAAACACTATCTTGGACTTCTCTGCATGTTTCCCAGGCGAGCAATTGGCAGCATGTTCAGAACCATGTTTCTGTGAATAACTCCTGAACCGTAAGTCACAGACGCTCGCTCTTGGCTGCATTCGATTCAGCTCGTGGCAGCCAGTCTAAAAAACACTATCTTGGACTTCTCTGCATGTTTCCCAGGCGAGCAATTGGCAGCATGTTCAGAACCATGTTTCTGTGAATAACTCCTGAACCGTAAGTCACAGACGCTCGCTCCTCGCTGCATTCGATTCAGCTCGTGGCAGCCAGTCTAAAAAACACTATCTTGGACTTCTCTGCATGTTTCCCAGGCGAGCAATTGGCAGCATGTTCAGAACCATGTTTCTGTGAATAACTCCTGAACCGTAAGTCACAGACGCTCGCTCTTGGCTGCATTCGATTCAGCTCGTGGCAGCCAGTCTAAAAAACACTATCTTGGACTTCTCTGCATGTTTCCCAGGCGAGCAATTGGCAGCATGTTCAGAACCATGTTTCTGTGAATAACTCCTGAACCGTAAGTCACAGACGCTCGCTCTTGGCTGCATTCGATTCAGCTCGTGGCAGCCAGTCTAAAAAACACTATCTTGGACTTCTCTGCATGTTTCCCAGGCGAGCAATTGGCAGCATGTTCAGAACGATGTTTCTGTGAATAACTCCTGAACCGTAAGTCACAGACGCTCGCTCTTGGCTGCATTCGATTCAGCTCGTGGCAGCCAGTCTAAAAAACACTATCTTGGACTTCTCTGCATGTTTCCCAGGCGAGCAATTGGCAGCATGTTCAGAACCATGTTTCTGTGAATAACTCCTGAACCGTAAGTCACAGACGCTCGCTCTTGGCTGCATTCGATTCAGCTCGTGGCAGCCAGTCTAAAAAACACTATCTTGGACTTCTCTGCATGTTTCCCAGGCGAGCAATTGGCAGCATGTTCAGAACCATGTTTCTGTGAATAACTCCTGAACCGTAAGTCACAGACGCTCGCTCTTGGCTGCATTCGATTCAGCTCGTGGCAGCCAGTCTAAAAAACACTATCTTGGACATCTCTGCATGTTCCTAAGGGAAATGTTTCTAAAGCTAATTCTTGAACCGTAAGTCCTAGACGCTCGATCTTGGCGGCATTCGTCTCAGCGCCTGGCAATTAGTATAGGAGCACTGTGTTTGACTTCTCTGGATGTTTCCCAGGCGAGTTATTGACAAGTAAATCCTAGACGCTCGATCTTGGTTATTTTCGCTTTCGCGGCTGGCAGTAAAAGAACCATGTTTCTGTGAATAACTCTTGAACCGTAAGTCACAGACGCTCGCTCTTGGCTGTATTCGATTCAGCTCGTGGCAGCCAGTCTAAAAAACACTATCTTGGACTTCTCTGCATGTTTCCCAGGCGAGCAATTGGCAGCATGTTCAGAACCATGTTTCTGTGAATAACTCCTGAACCGTAAGTCACAGACGCTCGCTCTTGGCTGCATTCGATTCAGCTCGTGGCAGCCAGTCTAAAAAACACTATCTTGGACTTCTCTGCATGTTTCCCAGGCGAGCAATTGGCAGCATGTTCAGAACCATGTTTCTGTGAATAACTCCTGAACCGTAAGTCACAGACGCTCGCTCTTGGCTGCATTCGATTCAGCTCGTGGCAGCCAGTCTAAAAAACACTATCTTGGACTTCTCTGCATGTTTCCCAGGCGAGCAATTGGCAGCATGTTCAGAACCATGTTTCTGTGAATAACTCCTGAACCGTAAGTCACAGACGCTCGCTCTTGGCTGCATTCGATTCAGCTCGTGGCAGCCAGTCTAAAAAACACTATCTTGGACTTCTCTGCATGTTTCCCAGGCGAGCAATTGGCAGCATGTTCAGAACCATGTTTATGTGAATAACTCCTGAACCGTAAGTCACAGACGCTCGCTCTTGGCTGCATTCGATTCAGCTCGTGGCAGCCAGTCTAAAAAACACTATCTTGGACTTCTCTGCATGTTTCCCAGGCGAGCAATTGGCAGCATGTTCAGAACCATGTTTCTGTGAATAACTCCTGAACCGTAAGTCACAGACTCTCGCTCTTGGCTGCATTCGATTCAGCTCGTGGCAGCCAGTCTAAAAAACACTATCTTGGACTTCTCTGCATGTTCCTAAGGGAAATGTTTCTAAAGCTAATTCTTGAACCGTAAGTCCTAGACGCTCGATCTTGGCGGCATTCGTCTCAGCGCCTGGCAATTAGTATAGGAGCACTGTGTTTGACTTCTCTGGATGTTTCCCAGGCGAGTTATTGACAAGTAAATCCTAGACGCTCGATCTTGGTTATTTTCGCTTTCGCGGCTGGCAGTAAAAGAACCATGTTTCTGTGAATAACTCTTGAACCGTAAGTCACAGACGCTCGCTCTTGGCTGCATTCGATTCAGCTCGTGGCAGCCAGTCTAAAAAACACTATCTTGAACTTCTCTGCATGTTTCCCAGGCGAGCAATTGGCAGCATGTTCAGAACCATGTTTCTGTGAATAACTCCTGAACCGTAAGTCACAGACGCTCGCTCTTGGCTGCATTCGATTCAGCTCGTGGCAGCCAGTCTAAAAAACACTATCTTGGACTTCTCTGCATGTTTCCCAGGCGAGCAATTGGCAGCATGTTCAGAACCATGTTTCTGTGAATAACTCCTGAACCGTAAGTCACAGACGCTCGCTCTTGGCTGCATTCGATTCAGCTCGTGGCAGCCAGTCTAAAAAACACTATCTAGGACTTCTCTGCATGTTTCCCAGGCGAGCAATTGGCAGCATGTTCAGAACCATGTTTCTGTGAATAACTCCTGAACCGTAAGTCACAGACGCTCGCTCTTGGCTGCATTCGATTCAGCTCGTGGCAGCCAGTCTAAAAAACACTATCTTGGACTTCTCTGCATGTTTCCCAGGCGAGCAATTGGCAGCATGTTCAGAACCATGTTTCTGTGAATAACTCCTGAACCGTAAGTCACAGACGCTCGCTCTTGGCTGCATTCGATTCAGCTCGTGGCAGCCAGTCTAAAAAACACTATCTTGGACTTCTCTGCATGTTCCTAAGGGAAATGTTTCTAAAGCTAATTCTTGAACCGTAAGTCCTAGACGCTCGATCTTGGCGGCATTCGTCTCAGCGCCTGGCAATTAGTATAGGAGCACTGTGTTTGACTTCTCTGGATGTTTCCCAGGCGAGTTATTGACAAGTAAATCCTAGACGCTCGATCTTGGTTATTTTCGCTTTCGCGGCTGGCAGTAAAAGAACCATGTTTCTGTGAATAACTCTTGAACCGTAAGTCACAGACGCTCGCTCTTGGCTGCATTCGATTCAGCTCGTGGCAGCCAGTCTAAAAAACACTATCTTGGACTTCTCTGCATGTTTCCCAGGCAAGCAATTGGCAGCATGTTCAGAACCATGTTTCTGTGAATAACTCCTGAACCGTAAGTCACAGACGCTCGCTCTTGGCTGCATTCGATTCAGCTCGTGGCAGCCAGTCTAAAAAACACTATCTAGGACTTCTCTGCATGTTTCCCAGGCGAGCAATTGGCAGCATGTTCAGAACCATGTTTCTGTGAATAACTCCTGAACCGTAAGTCACAGACGCTCGCTCTTGGCTGCATTCGATTCAGCTCGTGGCAGCCAGTCTAAAAAACACTATCTTGGATTTCTCTGCATGTTTCCCAGGCGAGCAATTGGCAGCATGTTCAGAACCATGTTTCTGTGAATAACTCCTGAACCGTAAGTCACAGACGCTCGCTCTTGGCTGCATTCGATTCAGCTCGTGGCAGCCAGTCTAAAAAACACTATCTTGGACTTCTCTGCATGTTCCTAAGGGAAATGTTTCTAAAGCTAATTCTTGAACCGTAAGTCCTAGACGCTCGCTCTTGGCTGCATTCGATTCAGCTCGTGGCAGCCAGTCTAAAAAACACTATCTTGGACTTCTCTGCATGTTTCCCAGGCGAGCAATTGGCAGCATGTTCAGAACCATGTTTCTGTGAATAACTCCTGAACCGTAAGTCACAGACGCTCGCTCTTGGCTGCATTCGATTCAGCTCGTGGCAGCCAGTCTAAAAAACACTATCTTGGACTTCTCTGCATGTTCCTAAGGGAAATGTTTCTAAAGCTAATTCTTGAACCGTAAGTCCTAGACGCTCGATCTTGGCGGCATTCGTCTCAGCGCCTGGCAATTAGTATAGGAGCACTGTGTTTGACTTCTCTGGATGTTTCCCAGGCGAGTTATTGACAAGTAAATCCTAGACGCTCGATCTTGGTTATTTTCGCTTTCGCGGCTGGCAGTAAAAGAACCATGTTTCTGTGAATAACTCCTGAACCGTAAGTCCTAGACGCTCGCTCTTGGCTGCATTCGATTCAGCTCGTGGCAGCCAGTCTAAAAAACACTATCTTGGACTTCTCTGCATGTTTCCCAGGCGAGCAATTGGCAGCATGTTCAGAACCATGTTTCTGAGGCTAATTCCTTAACCGTAAGTCCTAGACGCTCGATCTTGGCGGCATTCTTCTCAGCGCCTGGCAATTAGTATAGGAGCACTGTGTTTGACTTCTCTGGATGTTTCCCAGGCGAGTTATTGACAAGTAAATCCTAGACGCTCGATCTTGGTTATTTTCGCTTTCGCGGCTGGCAGTAAAAGAACCATGTTTCTGTGAATAACTCCTGAACCGTAAGTCACAGACGCTCGCTCTTGGCTGCATTCGATTCAGCTCGTGGCAGCCAGTCTAAAAAACACTATCTTGGACTTCTCTGCATGTTTCCCAGGCGAGCAATTGGCAGCATGTTCAGAACCATGTTTCTGTGAATAACTCCTGAACCGTAAGTCACAGACGCTCGCTCCTCGCTGCATTCGATTCAGCTCGTGGCAGCCAGTCTAAAAAACACTATCTTGGACTTCTCTGCATGTTTCCCAGGCGAGCAATTGGCAGCATGTTCAGAACCATGTTTCTGTGAATAACTCCTGAACCGTAAGTCACAGACGCTCGCTCTTGGCTGCATTCGATTCAGCTCGTGGCAGCCAGTCTAAAAAACACTATCTTGGACTTCTCTGCATGTTTCCCAGGCGAGCAATTGGCAGCATGTTCAGAACCATGTTTCTGTGAATAACTCCTGAACCGTAAGTCACAGACGCTCGCTCTTGGCTGCATTCGATTCAGCTCGTGGCAGCCAGTCTAAAAAACACTATCTTGGACTTCTCTGCATGTTTCCCAGGCGAGCAATTGGCAGCATGTTCAGAACCATGTTTCTGTGAATAACTCCTGAACCGTAAGTCACAGACGCTCGCTCTTGGCTGCATTCGATTCAGCTCGTGGCAGCCAGTCTAAAAAACACTATCTTGGACTTCTCTGCATGTTTCCCAGGCGAGCAATTGGCAGCATGTTCAGAACCATGTTTCTGTGAATAACTCCTGAACCGTAAGTCACAGACGCTCGCTCTTGGCTGCATTCGATTCAGCTCGTGGCAGCCAGTCTAAAAAACACTATCTTGGACTTCTCTGCATGTTTCCCAGGCGAGCAATTGGCAGCATGTTCAGAACCATGTTTCTGTGAATAACTCCTGAACCGTAAGTCACAGACGCTCGCTCTTGGCTGCATTCGATTCAGCTCGTGGCAGCCAGTCTAAAAAACACTATCTTGGACATCTCTGCATGTTCCTAAGGGAAATGTTTCTAAAGCTAATTCTTGAACCGTAAGTCCTAGACGCTCGATCTTGGCGGCATTCGTCTCAGCGCCTGGCAATTAGTATAGGAGCACTGTGTTTGACTTCTCTGGATGTTTCCCAGGCGAGTTATTGACAAGTAAATCCTAGACGCTCGATCTTGGTTATTTTCGCTTTCGCGGCTGGCAGTAAAAGAACCATGTTTCTGTGAATAACTCTTGAACCGTAAGTCACAGACGCTCGCTCTTGGCTGTATTCGATTCAGCTCGTGGCAGCCAGTCTAAAAAACACTATCTTGGACTTCTCTGCATGTTTCCCAGGCGAGCAATTGGCAGCATGTTCAGAACCATGTTTCTGTGAATAACTCCTGAACCGTAAGTCACAGACGCTCGCTCTTGGCTGCATTCGATTCAGCTCGTGGCAGCCAGTCTAAAAAACACTATCTTGGACTTCTCTGCATGTTTCCCAGGCGAGCAATTGGCAGCATGTTCAGAACCATGTTTCTGTGAATAACTCCTGAACCGTAAGTCACAGACGCTCGCTCTTGGCTGCATTCGATTCAGCTCGTGGCAGCCAGTCTAAAAAACACTATCTTGGACTTCTCTGCATGTTTCCCAGGCGAGCAATTGGTAGCATGTTCAGAACCATGTTTCTGTGAATAACTCCTGAACCGTAAGTCCTAGACGCTCGCTCTTGGCTGCATTAGATTCAGCTCGTGGCAGCCAGTCTAAAAAACACTATCTTGGACTTCTCTGCATGTTTCCCAGGCGAGCAATTGGCAGCATGTTCAGAACCATGTTTCTGAGGCTAATTCCTTAACCGTAAGTCCTAGACGCTCGATCTTGGCGGCATTCGTCTCAGCGCCTGGCAATTAGTATAGGAGCACTGTGTTTGACTTCTCTGGATGTTTCCCAGGCGAGTTATTGACAAGTAAATCCTAGACGCTCGATCTTGGTTATTTTCGCTTTCGCGGCTGGCAGTAAAAGAACCATGTTTCTGTGAATAACTCCTGAACCGTAAGTCCTAGACGCTCGCTCTTGGCTGCATTCGATTCAGCTCGTGGCAGCCAGTCTAAAAAACACTATCTTGGACTTCTCTGCATGTTTCCCAGGCGAGCAATTGGCAGCATGTTCAGAACCATGTTTCTGTGAATAACTCCTGAACCGTAAGTCACAGACGCTCGCTCTTGGCTGCATTCGATTCAGCTCGTGGCAGCCAGTCTAAAAAACACTATCTTGGACTTCTCTGCATGTTCCTAAGGGAAATGTTTCTAAAGCTAATTCTTGAACCGTAAGTCCTAGACGCTCGATCTTGGCGGCATTCGTCTCAGCGCCTGGCAATTAGTATAGGAGCACTGTGTTTGACTTCTCTGGATGTTTCCCAGGCGAGTTATTGACAAGTAAATCCTAGACGCTCGATCTTGGTTATTTTCGCTTTCGCGGCTGGCAGTAAAAGAACCATGTTTCTGTGAATAACTCCTGAACCGTAAGTCCTAGACGCTCGCTCTTGGCTGCATTCGATTCAGCTCGTGGCAGCCAGTCTAAAAAACACTATCTTGGACTTCTCTGCATGTTTCCCAGGCGAGCAATTGGCAGCATGTTCAGAACCATGTTTCTGAGGCTAATTCCTTAACCGTAAGTCCTAGACGCTCGATCTTGGCGGCATTCGTCTCAGCGCCTGGCAATTAGTATAGGAGCACTGTGTTTGACTTCTCTGGATGTTTCCCAGGCGAGTTATTGACAAGTAAATCCTAGACGCTCGATCTTGGTTATTTTCGCTTTCGCGGCTGGCAGTAAAAGAACCATGTTTCTGTGAATAACTCCTGAACCGTAAGTCCTAGACACTCGCTCTTGGCTGCATTCGATTCAGCTCGTGGCAGCCAGTCTAAAAAACACTATCTTGGACTTCTCTGCATGTTTCCCAGGCGAGCAATTGGCAGCATGTTCAGAACCATGTTTCTGAGGCTAATTCCTTAACCGTAAGTCCTAGACGCTCGATCTTGGCGGCATTCTTCTCAGCGCCTGGCAATTAGTATAGGAGCACTGTGTTTGACTTCTCTGGATGTTTCCCAGGCGAGTTATTGACAAGTAAATCCTAGACGCTCGATCTTGGTTATTTTCGCTTTCGCGGCTGGCAGTAAAAGAACCATGTTTCTGTGAATAACTCTTGAACCGTAAGTCATAGACGCTCGCTCTTGGCTGCATTCGATTCAGCTCGTGGCAGCCAGTCTAAAAAACACTATCTTGGACTTCTCTGCATGTTTCCCAGGCGAGCAATTGGCAGCATGTTCAGAACCATGTTTCTGTGAATAACTCCTGAACCGTAAGTCACAGACGCTCGCTCTTGGCTGCATTCGATTCAGCTCGTGGCAGCCAGTCTAAAAAACACTATCTTGGACTTCTCTGCATGTTTCCCAGGCGAGCAATTGGCAGCATGTTCAGAACCATGTTTCTGTGAATAACTCCTGAACCGTAAGTCACAGACGCTCGCTCCTCGCTGCATTCGATTCAGCTCGTGGCAGCCAGTCTAAAAAACACTATCTTGGACTTCTCTGCATGTTTCCCAGGCGAGCAATTGGCAGCATGTTCAGAACCATGTTTCTGTGAATAACTCCTGAACCGTAAGTCACAGACGCTCGCTCTTGGCTGCATTCGATTCAGCTCGTGGCAGCCAGTCTAAAAAACACTATCTTGGACTTCTCTGCATGTTTCCCAGGCGAGCAATTGGCAGCATGTTCAGAACCATGTTTCTGTGAATAACTCCTGAACCGTAAGTCACAGACGCTCGCTCTTGGCTGCATTCGATTCAGCTCGTGGCAGCCAGTCTAAAAAACACTATCTTGGACTTCTCTGCATGTTTCCCAGGCGAGCAATTGGCAGCATGTTCAGAACCATGTTTCTGTGAATAACTCCTGAACCGTAAGTCACAGACGCTCGCTCT
Organism: Rhinoderma darwinii; assembly: GCF_050947455.1. Classification (NCBI taxonomy): domain Eukaryota; kingdom Metazoa; phylum Chordata; class Amphibia; order Anura; family Rhinodermatidae; genus Rhinoderma; species Rhinoderma darwinii. Next base: position 26,191 of record NW_027462787.1, read on the forward strand.
TGGCTGCATTCGATTCAGCTCGTGGCAGCCAGTCTAAAAAACACTATCTTGGACTTCTCTGCATGTTTCCCAGGCGAGCAATTGGCAGCATGTTCAGAACCATGTTTCTGTGAATAACTCCTGAACCGTAAGTCACAGACGCTCGCTCTTGGCTGCATTCGATTCAGCTCGTGGCAGCCAGTCTAAAAAACACTATCTTGGACTTCTCTGCATGTTTCCCAGGCGAGCAATTGGCAGCATGTTCAGAACCATGTTTCTGTGAATAACTCCTGAACCGTAAGTCACAGACGCTCGCTCTTGGCTGCATTCGATTCAGCTCGTGGCAGCCAGTCTAAAAAACACTATCTTGGACATCTCTGCATGTTCCTAAGGGAAATGTTTCTAAAGCTAATTCTTGAACCGTAAGTCCTAGACGCTCGATCTTGGCGGCATTCGTCTCAGCGCCTGGCAATTAGTATAGGAGCACTGTGTTTGACTTCTCTGGATGTTTCCCAGGCGAGTTATTGACAAGTAAATCCTAGACGCTCGATCTTGGTTATTTTCGCTTTCGCGGCTGGCAGTAAAAGAACCATGTTTCTGTGAATAACTCTTGAACCGTAAGTCACAGACGCTCGCTCTTGGCTGTATTCGATTCAGCTCGTGGCAGCCAGTCTAAAAAACACTATCTTGGACTTCTCTGCATGTTTCCCAGGCGAGCAATTGGCAGCATGTTCAGAACCATGTTTCTGTGAATAACTCCTGAACCGTAAGTCACAGACGCTCGCTCTTGGCTGCATTCGATTCAGCTCGTGGCAGCCAGTCTAAAAAACACTATCTTGGACTTCTCTGCATGTTTCCCAGGCGAGCAATTGGCAGCATGTTCAGAACCATGTTTCTGTGAATAACTCCTGAACCGTAAGTCACAGACGCTCGCTCTTGGCTGCATTCGATTCAGCTCGTGGCAGCCAGTCTAAAAAACACTATCTTGGACTTCTCTGCATGTTTCCCAGGCGAGCAATTGGTAGCATGTTCAGAACCATGTTTCTGTGAATAACTCCTGAACCGTAAGTCCTAGACGCTCGCTCTTGGCTGCATTAGATTCAGCTCGTGGCAGCCAGTCTAAAAAACACTATCTTGGACTTCTCTGCATGTTTCCCAGGCGAGCAATTGGCAGCATGTTCAGAACCATGTTTCTGAGGCTAATTCCTTAACCGTAAGTCCTAGACGCTCGATCTTGGCGGCATTCGTCTCAGCGCCTGGCAATTAGTATAGGAGCACTGTGTTTGACTTCTCTGGATGTTTCCCAGGCGAGTTATTGACAAGTAAATCCTAGACGCTCGATCTTGGTTATTTTCGCTTTCGCGGCTGGCAGTAAAAGAACCATGTTTCTGTGAATAACTCCTGAACCGTAAGTCCTAGACGCTCGCTCTTGGCTGCATTCGATTCAGCTCGTGGCAGCCAGTCTAAAAAACACTATCTTGGACTTCTCTGCATGTTTCCCAGGCGAGCAATTGGCAGCATGTTCAGAACCATGTTTCTGTGAATAACTCCTGAACCGTAAGTCACAGACGCTCGCTCTTGGCTGCATTCGATTCAGCTCGTGGCAGCCAGTCTAAAAAACACTATCTTGGACTTCTCTGCATGTTCCTAAGGGAAATGTTTCTAAAGCTAATTCTTGAACCGTAAGTCCTAGACGCTCGATCTTGGCGGCATTCGTCTCAGCGCCTGCCAATTAGTATAGGAGCACTGTGTTTGACTTCTCTGGATGTTTCCCAGGCGAGTTATTGACAAGTAAATCCTAGACGCTCGATCTTGGTTATTTTCGCTTTCGCGGCTGGCAGTAAAAGAACCATGTTTCTGTGAATAACTCCTGAACCGTAAGTCCTAGACGCTCGCTCTTGGCTGCATTCGATTCAGCTCGTGGCAGCCAGTCTAAAAAACACTATCTTGGACTTCTCTGCATGTTTCCCAGGCGAGCAATTGGCAGCATGTTCAGAACCATGTTTCTGAGGCTAATTCCTTAACCGTAAGTCCTAGACGCTCGATCTTGGCGGCATTCGTCTCAGCGCCTGGCAATTAGTATAGGAGCACTGTGTTTGACTTCTCTGGATGTTTCCCAGGCGAGTTATTGACAAGTAAATCCTAGACGCTCGATCTTGGTTATTTTCGCTTTCGCGGCTGGCAGTAAAACAACCATGTTTCTGTGAATAACTCTTGAACCGTAAGTCATAGACGCTCGCTCTTGGCTGCATTCGATTCAGCTCGTGGCAGCCAGTCTAAAAAACACTATCTTGGACTTCTCTGCATGTTTCCCAGGCGAGCAATTGGCAGCATGTTCAGAACCATGTTTCTGTGAATAACTCCTGAACCGTAAGTCACAGACGCTCGCTCTTGGCTGCATTCGATTCAGCTCGTGGCAGCCAGTCTAAAAAAACACTATCTTGGACTTCTCTGCATGTTTCCCAGGCGAGCAATTGGCAGCATGTTCAGAACCATGTTTCTGTGAATAACTCCTGAACCGTAAGTCACAGACGCTCGCTCCTCGCTGCATTCGATTCAGCTCGTGGCAGCCAGTCTAAAAAACACTATCTTGGACTTCTCTGCATGTTTCCCAGGCGAGCAATTGGCAGCATGTTCAGAACCATGTTTCTGTGAATAACTCCTGAACCGTAAGTCACAGACGCTCGCTCTTGGCTGCATTCGATTCAGCTCGTGGCAGCCAGTCTAAAAAACACTATCTTGGACTTCTCTGCATGTTTCCCAGGCGAGCAATTGGCAGCATGTTCAGAACCATGTTTCTGTGAATAACTCCTGAACCGTAAGTCACAGACGCTCGCTCTTGGCTGCATTCGATTCAGCTCGTGGCAGCCAGTCTAAAAAACACTATCTTGGACTTCTCTGCATGTTTCCCAGGCGAGCAATTGGCAGCATGTTCAGAACCATGTTTCTGTGAATAACTCCTGAACCGTAAGTCACAGACGCTCGCTCTTGGCTGCATTCGATTCAGCTCGTGGCAGCCAGTCTAAAAAACACTATCTTGGACTTCTCTGCATGTTTCCCAGGCGAGCAATTGGCAGCATGTTCAGAACCATGTTTCTGTGAATAACTCCTGAACCGTAAGTCACAGACGCTCGCTCTTGGCTGCATTCGATTCAGCTCGTGGCAGCCAGTCTAAAAAACACTATCTTGGACTTCTCTGCATGTTTCCCAGGCGAGCAATTGGCAGCATGTTCAGAACCATGTTTCTGTGAATAACTCCTGAACCGTAAGTCACAGACGCTCGCTCTTGGCTGCATTCGATTCAGCTCGTGGCAGCCAGTCTAAAAAACACTATCTTGGACATCTCTGCATGTTCCTAAGGGAAATGTTTCTAAAGCTAATTCTTGAACCGTAAGTCCTAGACGCTCGATCTTGGCGGCATTCGTCTCAGCGCCTGGCAATTAGTATAGGAGCACTGTGTTTGACTTCTCTGGATGTTTCCCAGGCGAGTTATTGACAAGTAAATCCTAGACGCTCGATCTTGGTTATTTTCGCTTTCGCGGCTGGCAGTAAAAGAACCATGTTTCTGTGAATAACTCTTGAACCGTAAGTCACAGACGCTCGCTCTTGGCTGTATTCGATTCAGCTCGTGGCAGCCAGTCTAAAAAACACTATCTTGGACTTCTCTGCATGTTTCCCAGGCGAGCAATTGGCAGCATGTTCAGAACCATGTTTCTGTGAATAACTCCTGAACCGTAAGTCACAGACGCTCGCTCTTGGCTGCATTCGATTCAGCTCGTGGCAGCCAGTCTAAAAAACACTATCTTGGACTTCTCTGCATGTTTCCCAGGCGAGCAATTGGCAGCATGTTCAGAACCATGTTTCTGTGAATAACTCCTGAACCGTAAGTCACAGACGCTCGCTCTTGGCTGCATTCGATTCAGCTCGTGGCAGCCAGTCTAAAAAACACTATCTTGGACTTCTCTGCATGTTTCCCAGGCGAGCAATTGGCAGCATGTTCAGAACCATGTTTCTGTGAATAACTCCTGAACCGTAAGTCACAGACGCTCGCTCTTGGCTGCATTCGATTCAGCTCGTGGCAGCCAGTCTAAAAAACACTATCTTGGACTTCTCTGCATGTTTCCCAGGCGAGCAATTGGCAGCATGTTCAGAACCATGTTTCTGTGAATAACTCCTGAACCGTAAGTCACAGACGCTCGCTCTTGGCTGCATTCGATTCAGCTCGTGGCAGCCAGTCTAAAAAACACTATCTTGGACTTCTCTGCATGTTTCCCAGGCGAGCAATTGGCAGCATGTTCAGAACCATGTTTCTGTGAATAACTCCTGAACCGTAAGTCACAGACTCTCGCTCTTGGCTGCATTCGATTCAGCTCGTGGCAGCCAGTCTAAAAAACACTATCTTGGACTTCTCTGCATGTTCCTAAGGGAAATGTTTCTAAAGCTAATTCTTGAACCGTAAGTCCTAGACGCTCGATCTTGGCGGCATTCGTCTCAGCGCCTGGCAATTAGTATAGGAGCACTGTGTTTGACTTCTCTGGATGTTTCCCAGGCGAGTTATTGACAAGTAAATCCTAGACGCTCGATCTTGGTTATTTTCGCTTTCGCGGCTGGCAGTAAAAGAACCATGTTTCTGTGAATAACTCTTGAACCGTAAGTCACAGACGCTCGCTCTTGGCTGCATTCGATTCAGCTCGTGGCAGCCAGTCTAAAAAACACTATCTTGGACTTCTCTGCATGTTTCCCAGGCGAGCAATTGGCAGCATGTTCAGAACCATGTTTCTGTGAATAACTCCTGAACCGTAAGTCACAGACGCTCGCTCTTGGCTGCATTCGATTCAGCTCGTGGCAGCCAGTCTAAAAAACACTATCTTGGACTTCTCTGCATGTTTCCCAGGCGAGCAATTGGCAGCATGTTCAGAACCATGTTTCTGTGAATAACTCCTGAACCGTAAGTCACAGACGCTCGCTCTTGGCTGCATTCGATTCAGCTCGTGGCAGCCAGTCTAAAAAACACTATCTAGGACTTCTCTGCATGTTTCCCAGGCGAGCAATTGGCAGCATGTTCAGAACCATGTTTCTGTGAATAACTCCTGAACCGTAAGTCACAGACGCTCGCTCTTGGCTGCATTCGATTCAGCTCGTGGCAGCCAGTCTAAAAAACACTATCTTGGACTTCTCTGCATGTTTCCCAGGCGAGCAATTGGCAGCATGTTCAGAACCATGTTTCTGTGAATAACTCCTGAACCGTAAGTCACAGACGCTCGCTCTTGGCTGCATTCGATTCAGCTCGTGGCAGCCAGTCTAAAAAACACTATCTTGGACTTCTCTGCATGTTTCCCAGGCGAGCAATTGGCAGCATGTTCAGAACCATGTTTCTGTGAATAACTCCTGAACCGTAAGTCACAGACGCTCGCTCTTGGCTGCATTCGATTCAGCTCGTGGCAGCCAGTCTAAAAAACACTATCTTGGACTTCTCTGCATGTTTCCCAGGCGAGCAATTGGCAGCATGTTCAGAACCATGTTTCTGTGAATAACTCCTGAACCGTAAGTCACAGACGCTCGCTCTTGGCTGCATTCGATTCAGCTCGTGGCAGCCAGTCTAAAAAACACTATCTTGGACTTCTCTGCATGTTCCTAAGGGAAATGTTTCTAAAGCTAATTCTTGAACCGTAAGTCCTAGACGCTCGATCTTGGCGGCATTCGTCTCAGCGCCTGGCAATTAGTATAGGAGCACTGTGTTTGACTTCTCTGGATGTTTCCCAGGCGAGTTATTGACAAGTAAATCCTAGACGCTCGATCTTGGTTATTTTCGCTTTCGCGGCTGGCAGTAAAAGAACCATGTTTCTGTGAATAACTCTTGAACCGTAAGTCACAGACGCTCGCTCTTGGCTGCATTCGATTCAGCTCGTGGCAGCCAGTCTAAAAAACACTATCTTGGACTTCTCTGCATGTTTCCCAGGCAAGCAATTGGCAGCATGTTCAGAACCATGTTTCTGTGAATAACTCCTGAACCGTAAGTCACAGACGCTCGCTCTTGGCTGCATTCGATTCAGCTCGTGGCAGCCAGTCTAAAAAACACTATCTAGGACTTCTCTGCATGTTTCCCAGGCGAGCAATTGGCAGCATGTTCAGAACCATGTTTCTGTGAATAACTCCTGAACCGTAAGTCACAGACGCTCGCTCTTGGCTGCATTCGATTCAGCTCGTGGCAGCCAGTCTAAAAAACACTATCTTGGACTTCTCTGCATGTTTCCCAGGCGAGCAATTGGCAGCATGTTCAGAACCATGTTTCTGTGAATAACTCCTGAACCGTAAGTCACAGACGCTCGCTCTTGGCTGCATTCGATTCAGCTCGTGGCAGCCAGTCTAAAAAACACTATCTTGGACTTCTCTGCATGTTCCTAAGGGAAATGTTTCTAAAGCTAATTCTTGAACCGTAAGTCCTAGACGCTCGATCTTGGCGGCATTCGTCTCAGCGCCTGGCAATTAGTATAGGAGCACTGTGTTTGACTTCTCTGGATGTTTCCCAGGCGAGTTATTGACAAGTAAATCCTAGACGCTCGATCTTGGTTATTTTCGCTTTCGCGGCTGGCAGTAAAAGAACCATGTTTCTGTGAATAACTCTTGAACCGTAAGTCACAGACGCTCGCTCTTGGCTGCATTCGATTCAGCTCGTGGCAGCCAGTCTAAAAAACACTATCTTGGACTTCTCTGCATGTTCCTAAGGGAAATGTTTCTAAAGCTAATTCTTGAACCGTAAGTCCTAGACGCTCGATCTTGGCGGCATTCGTCTCAGCGCCTGGCAATTAGTATAGGAGCACTGTGTTTGACTTCTCTGGATGTTTCCCAGGCGAGTTATTGACAAGTAAATCCTAGACGGTCGATCTTGGTTATTTTCGCTTTCGCGGCTGGCAGTAAAAGAACCATGTTTCTGTGAATAACTCTTGAACCGTAAGTCACAGACGCTCGCTCTTGGCTGCATTCGATTCAGCTCGTGGCAGCCAGTCTAAAAAACACTATCTTGGACTTCTCTGCATGTTTCCCAGGCGAGCAATTGGCAGCATGTTCAGAACCATGTTTCTGTGAATAACTCCTGAACCGTAAGTCACAGACGCTCGCTCTTGGCTGCATTCGATTCAGCTCGTGGCAGCCAGTCTAAAAAACACTATCTTGGACTTCTCTGCATGTTTCCCAGGCGAGCAATTGGCAGCATGTTCAGAACCATGTTTCTGTGAATAACTCCTGAACCGTAAGTCACAGACGCTCGCTCTTGGCTGCATTCGATTCAGCTCGTGGCAGCCAGTCTAAAAAACACTATCTTGGACTTCTCTGCATGTTTCCCAGGCGAGCAATTGGCAGCATGTTCAGAACCATGTTTCTGTGAATAACTCCTGAACCGTAAGTCACAGACGCTCGCTCTTGGCTGCATTCGATTCAGCTCGTGGCAGCCAGTCTAAAAAACACTATCTTGGACTTCTCTGCATGTTTCCCAGGCGAGCAATTGGCAGCATGTTCAGAACCATGTTTCTGTGAATAACTCCTGAACCGTAAGTCACAGACGCTCGCTCTTGGCTGCATTCGATTCAGCTCGTGGCAGCCAGTCTAAAAAACACTATCTTGGACTTCTCTGCATGTTCCTAAGGGAAATGTTTCTAAAGCTAATTCTTGAACCGTAAGTCCTAGACGCTCGATCTTGGCGGCATTCGTCTCAGCGCCTGGCAATTAGTATAGGAGCACTGTGTTTGACTTCTCTGGATGTTTCCCAGGCGAGTTATTGACAAGTAAATCCTAGACGCTCGATCTTGGTTATTTTCGCTTTCGCGGCTGGCAGTAAAAGAACCATGTTTCTGTGAATAACTCTTGAACCGTAAGTCACAGACGCTCGCTCTTGGCTGCATTCGATTCAGCTCGTGGCAGCCAGTCTAAAAAACACTATCTTGGACTTCTCTGCATGTTTCCCAGGCGAGCAATTGGCAGCATGTTCAGAACCATGTTTCTGTGAATAACTCCTGAACCGTAAGTCACAGACGCTCGCTCTTGGCTGCATTCGATTCAGCTCGTGGCAGCCAGTCTAAAAAACACTATCTTGGACTTCTCTGCATGTTTCCCAGGCGAGCAATTGGCAGCATGTTCAGAACCATGTTTCTGTGAATAACTCCTGAACCGTAAGTCACAGACGCTCGCTCTTGGCTGCATTCGATTCAGCTCGTGGCAGCCAGTCTAAAAAACACTATCTTGGACTTCTCTGCATGTTCCTAAGGGAAATGTTTCTAAAGCTAATTCTTGAACCGTAAGTCCTAGACGCTCGATCTTGGCGGCATTCGTCTCAGCGCCTGGCAATTAGTATAGGAGCACTGTGTTTGACTTCTCTGGATGTTTCCCAGGCGAGTTATTGACAAGTAAATCCTAGACGCTCGATCTTGGTTATTTTCGCTTTCGCGGCTGGCAGTAAAAGAACCATGTTTCTGTGAATAACTCCTGAACCGTAAGTCCTAGACGCTCGCTCTTGGCTGCATTCGATTCAGCTCGTGGCAGCCAGTCTAAAAAACACTATCTTGGACTTCTCTGCATGTTTCCCAGGCGAGCAATTGGCAGCATGTTCAGAACCATGTTTCTGAGGCTAATTCCTTAACCGTAAGTCCTAGACGCTCGATCTTGGCGGCATTCGTCTCAGCGCCTGGCAATTAGTATAGGAGCACTGTGTTTGACTTCTCTGGATGTTTCCCAGGCGAGTTATTGACAAGTAAATCCTAGACGCTCGATCTTGGTTATTTTCGCTTTCGCGGCTGGCAGTAAAAGAACCATGTTTCTGTGAATAACTCCTGAACCGTAAGTCCTAGACGCTCGCTCTTGGCTGCATTCGATTCAGCTCGTGGCAGCCAGTCTAAAAAACACTATCTTGGACTTCTCTGCATGTTTCCCAGGCGAGCAATTGGCAGCATGTTCAGAACCATGCTTCTGTGAATAACTCCTGAACCGTAAGTCACAGACGCTCGCTCTTGGCTGCATTCGATTCAGCTCGTGGCAGCCAGTCTAAAAAACACTATCTTGGACTTCTCTGCATGTTTCCCAGGCGAGCAATTGGCAGCATGTTCAGAACCATGTTTCTGTGAATAACTCCTGAACCGTAAGTCACAGACGCTCGCTCTTGGCTGCATTCGATTCAGCTCGTGGCAGCCAGTCTAAAAAACACTATCTTGGACTTCTCTGCATGTTTCCCAGGCGAGCAATTGGCAGCATGTTCAGAACCATGTTTCTGTGAATAACTCCTGAACCGTAAGTCACAGACGCTCGCTCTTGGCTGCATTCGATTCAGCTCGTGGCAGCCAGTCTAAAAAACACTATCTTGGACTTCTCTGCATGTTCCTAAGGGAAATGTTTCTAAAGCTAATTCTTGAACCGTAAGTCCTAGACGCTCGATCTTGGCGGCATTCGTCTCAGCGCCTGGCAATTAGTATAGGAGCACTGTGTTTGACTTCTCTGGATGTTTCCCAGGCGAGTTATTGACAAGTAAATCCTAGGCGCTCGATCTTGGTTATTTTCGCTTTCGCGGCTGGCAGTAAAAGAACCATGTTTCTGTGAATAACTCTTGAACCGTAAGTCACAGACGCTCGCTCTTGGCTGCATTCGATTCAGCTCGTGGCAGCCAGTCTAAAAAACACTATCTTGGACTTCTCTGCATGTTTCCCAGGCGAGCAATTGGCAGCATGTTCAGAACCATGTTTCTGTGAATAACTCCTGAACCGTAAGTCACAGACGCTCGCTCTTGGCTGCATTCGATTCAGCTCGTGGCAGCCAGTCTAAAAAACACTATCTTGGACTTCTCTGCATGTTTCCCAGGCGAGCAATTGGCAGCATGTTCAGAACCATGTTTCTGTGAATAACTCCTGAACCGTAAGTCACAGACGCTCGCTCTTGGCTGCATTCGATTCAGCTCGTGGCAGCCAGTCTAAAAAACACTATCTTGGACTTCTCTGCATGTTCCTAAGGGAAATGTTTCTAAAGCTAATTCTTGAACCGTAAGTCCTAGACGCTCGATCTTGGCGGCATTCGTCTCAGCGCCTGGCAATTAGTATAGGAGCACTGTGTTTGACTTCTCTGGATGTTTCCCAGGCGAGTTATTGACAAGTAAATCCTAGACGCTCGATCTTGGTTATTTTCGCTTTCGCGGCTGGCAGTAAAAGAACCATGTTTCTGTGAATAACTCCTGAACCGTAAGTCCTAGACGCTCGCTCTTGGCTGCATTCGATTCAGCTCGTGGCAGCCAGTCTAAAAAACACTATCTTGGACTTCTCTGCATGTTTCCCAGGCGAGCAATTGGCAGCATGTTCAGAACCATGTTTCTGAGGCTAATTCCTTAACCGTAAGTCCTAGACGCTCGATCTTGGCGGCATTCGTCTCAGCGCCTGGCAATTAGTATAGGAGCACTGTGTTTGACTTCTCTGGATGTTTCCCAGGCGAGTTATTGACAAGTAAATCCTAGACGCTCGATCTTGGTTATTTTCGCTTTCGCGGCTGGCAGTAAAAGAACCATGTTTCTGTGAATAACTCCTGAACCGTAAGTCCTAGACACTCGCTCTTGGCTGCATTCGATTCAGCTCGTGGCAGCCAGTCTAAAAAACACTATCTTGGACTTCTCTGCATGTTTCCCAGGCGAGCAATTGGCAGCATGTTCAGAACCATGTTTCTGTGAATAACTCCTGAACCGTAAGTCACAGACGCTCGCTCTTGGCTGCATTCGATTCAGCTCGTGGCAGCCAGTCTAAAAAACACTATCTTGGACTTCTCTGCATGTTTCCCAGGCGAGCAATTGGCAGCATGTTCAGAACCATGTTTCTGTGAATAACTCCTGAACCGTAAGTCACAGACGCTCGCTCTTGGCTGCATTCGATTCAGCTCGTGGCAGCCAGTCTAAAAAACACTATCTTGGACTTCTCTGCATGTTCCTAAGGGAAATGTTTCTAAAGCTAATTCTTGAACCGTAAGTCCTAGACGCTCGATCTTGGCGGCATTCGTCTCAGCGCCTGGCAATTAGTATAGGAGCACTGTGTTTGACTTCTCTGGATGTTTCCCAGGCGAGTTATTGACAAGTAAATCCTAGACGCTCGATCTTGGTTATTTTCGCTTTCGCGGCTGGCAGTAAAAGAACCATGTTTCTGTGAATAACTCTTGAACCGTAAGTCACAGACGCTCGCTCTTGGCTGCATTCGATTCAGCTCGTGGCAGCCAGTCTAAAAAACACTATCTTGGACTTCTCTGCATGTTTCCCAGGCGAGCAATTGGCAGCATGTTCAGAACCATGTTTCTGTGAATAACTCCTGAACCGTAAGTCACAGACGCTCGCTCTTGGCTGCATTCGATTCAGCTCGTGGCAGCCAGTCTAAAAAACACTATCTTGGACTTCTCTGCATGTTTCCCAGGCGAGCAATTGGCAGCATGTTCAGAACCATGTTTCTGTGAATAACTCCTGAACCGTAAGTCACAGACGCTCGCTCTTGGCTGCATTCGATTCAGCTCGTGGCAGCTAGTCTAAAAAACACTATCTTGGACTTCTCTGCATGTTTCCCAGGCGAGCAATTGGCAGCATGTTCAGAACCATGTTTCTGTGAATAACTCCTGAACCGTAAGTCACAGACGCTCGCTCTTGGCTGCATTCGATTCAGCTCGTGGCAGCCAGTCTAAAAAACACTATCTTGGACTTCTCTGCATGTTTCCCAGGCGAGCAATTGGCAGCATGTTCAGAACCATGTTTCTGTGAATAACTCCTGAACCGTAAGTCACAGACGCTCGCTCTTGGCTGCATTCGATTCAGCTCGTGGCAGCCAGTCTAAAAAACACTATCTTGGACTTCTCTGCATGTTTCCCAGGCGAGCAATTGGCAGCATGTTCAGAACCATGTTTCTGTGAATAACTCCTGAACCGTAAGTCACAGACGCTCGCTCTTGGCTGCATTCGATTCAGCTCGTGGCAGCCAGTCTAAAAAACACTATCTTGGACTTCTCTGCATGTTCCTAAGGGAAATGTTTCTAAAGCTAATTCTTGAACCGTAAGTCCTAGACGCTCGATCTTGGCGGCATTCGTCTCAGCGCCTGGCAATTAGTATAGGAGCACTGTGTTTGACTTCTCTGGATGTTTCCCAGGCGAGTTATTGACAAGTAAATCCTAGACGCTCGATCTTGGTTATTTTCGCTTTCGCGGCTGGCAGTAAAAGAACCATGTTTCTGTGAATAACTCTTGAACCGTAAGTCACAGACGCTCGCTCTTGGCTGCATTCGATTCAGCTCGTGGCAGCCAGTCTAAAAAACACTATCTTGGACTTCTCTGCATGTTTCCCAGGCGAGCAATTGGCAGCATGTTCAGAACCATGTTTCTGTGAATAACTCCTGAACCGTAAGTCACAGACGCTCGCTCTTGGCTGCATTCGATTCAGCTCGTGGCAGCCAGTCTAAAAAACACTATCTTGGACTTCTCTGCATGTTTCCCAGGCGAGCAATTGGCAGCATGTTCAGAACCATGTTTCTGTGAATAACTCCTGAACCGTAAGTCACAGACGCTCGCTCTTGGCTGCATTCGATTCAGCTCGTGGCAGCCAGTCTAAAAAACACTATCTTGGACTTCTCTGCATGTTCCTAAGGGAAATGTTTCTAAAGCTAATTCTTGAACCGTAAGTCCTAGACGCTCGATCTTGGCGGCATTCGTCTCAGCGCCTGGCAATTAGTATAGGAGCACTGTGTTTGACTTCTCTGGATGTTTCCCAGGCGAGTTATTGACAAGTAAATCCTAGACGCTCGATCTTGGTTATTTTCGCTTTCGCGGCTGGCAGTAAAAGAACCATGTTTCTGTGAATAACTCCTGAACCGTAAGTCCTAGACGCTCGCTCTTGGCTGCATTCGATTCAGCTCGTGGCAGCCAGTCTAAAAAACACTATCTTGGACTTCTCTGCATGTTTCCCAGGCGAGCAATTGGCAGCATGTTCAGAACCATGTTTCTGAGGCTAATTCCTTAACCGTAAGTCCTAGACGCTCGATCTTGGCGGCATTCGTCTCAGCGCCTGGCAATTAGTATAGGAGCACTGTGTTTGACTTCTCTGGATGTTTCCCAGGCGAGTTATTGACAAGTAAATCCTAGACGCTCGATCTTGGTTATTTTCGCTTTCGCGGCTGGCAGTAAAAGAACCATGTTTCTGTGAATAACTCCTGAACCGTAAGTCCTAGACGCTCGCTCTTGGCTGCATTCGATTCAGCTCGTGGCAGCCAGTCTAAAAAACACTATCTTGGACTTCTCTGCATGTTTCCCAGGCGAGCAATTGGCAGCATGTTCAGAACCATGTTTCTGTGAATAACTCCTGAACCGTAAGTCACAGACGCTCGCTCTTGGCTGCATTCGATTCAGCTCGTGGCAGCCAGTCTAAAAAACACTATCTTGGACTTCTCTGCATGTTTCCCAGGCGAGCAATTGGCAGCATGTTCAGAACCATGTTTCTGTGAATAACTCCTGAACCGTAAGTCCTAGACGCTCGCTCTTGGCTGCATTCGATTCAGCTCGTGGCAGCCAGTCTAAAAAACACTATCTTGGACTTCTCTGCATGTTTCCCAGGCGAGCAATTGGCAGCATGTTCAGAACCATGTTTCTGAGGCTAATTCCTTAACCGTAAGTCCTAGACGCTCGATCTTGGCGGCATTCGTCTCAGCGCCTGGCAATTAGTATAGGAGCACTGTGTTTGACTTCTCTGGATGTTTCCCAGGCGAGTTATTGACAAGTAAATCCTAGACGCTCGATCTTGGTTATTTTCGCTTTCGCGGCTGGCAGTAAAAGAACCATGTTTCTGTGAATAACTCCTGAACCGTAAGTCCTAGACGCTCGCTCTTGGCTGCATTCGATTCAGCTCGTGGCAGCCAGTCTAAAAAACACTATCTTGGACTTCTCTGCATGTTTCCCAGGCGAGCAATTGGCAGCATGTTCAGAACCATGTTTCTGTGAATAACTCCTGAACCGTAAGTCACAGACGCTCGCTCTTGGCTGCATTCGATTCAGCTCGTGGCAGCCAGTCTAAAAAACACTATCTTGGACTTCTCTGCATGTTCCTAAGGGAAATGTTTCTAAAGCTAATTCTTGAACCGTAAGTCCTAGACGCTCGATCTTGGCGGCATTCGTCTCAGCGCCTGGCAATTAGTATAGGAGCACTGTGTTTGACTTCTCTGGATGTTTCCCAGGCGAGTTATTGACAAGTAAATCCTAGACGCTCGATCTTGGTTATTTTCGCTTTCGCGGCTGGCAGTAAAAGAACCATGTTTCTGTGAATAACTCTTGAACCGTAAGTCACAGACGCTCGCTCTTGGCTGCATTCGATTCAGCTCGTGGCAGCCAGTCTAAAAAACACTATCTTGGACTTCTCTGCATGTTTCCCAGGCGAGCAATTGGCAGCATGTTCAGAACCATGTTTCTGTGAATAACTCCTGAACCGTAAGTCACAGACGCTCGCTCTTGGCTGCATTCGATTCAGCTCGTGGCAGCCAGTCTAAAAAACACTATCTTGGACTTCTCTGCATGTTCCTAAGGGAAATGTTTCTAAAGCTAATTCTTGAACCGTAAGTCCTAGACGCTCGATCTTGGCGGCATTCGTCTCAGCGCCTGGCAATTAGTATAGGAGCACTGTGTTTGACTTCTCTGGATGTTTCCCAGGCGAGTTATTGACAAGTAAATCCTAGACGCTCGATCTTGGTTATTTTCGCTTTCGCGGCTGGCAGTAAAAGAACCATGTTTCTGTGAATAACTCTTGAACCGTAAGTCACAGACGCTCGCTCTTGGCTGCATTCGATTCAGCTCGTGGCAGCCAGTCTAAAAAACACTATCTTGGACTTCTCTGCATGTTTCCCAGGCGAGCAATTGGCAGCATGTTCAGAACCATGTTTCTGTGAATAACTCCTGAACCGTAAGTCACAGACGCTCGCTCTTGGCTGCATTCGATTCAGCTCGTGGCAGCCAGTCTAAAAAACACTATCTTGGACTTCTCTGCATGTTTCCCAGGCGAGCAATTGGCAGCATGTTCAGAACCATGTTTCTGTGAATAACTCCTGAACCGTAAGTCACAGACACTCGCTCTTGGCTGCATTCGATTCAGCTCGTGGCAGCCAGTCTAAAAAACACTATCTTGGACTTCTCTGCATGTTTCCCAGGCGAGCAATTGGCAGCATGTTCAGAACCATGTTTCTGTGAATAACTCCTGAACCGTAAGTCACAGACGCTCGCTCTTGGCTGCATTCGATTCAGCTCGTGGCAGCCAGTCTAAAAAACACTATCTTGGACTTCTCTGCATGTTCCTAAGGGAAATGTTTCTAAAGCTAATTCTTGAACCGTAAGTCCTAGACGCTCGATCTTGGCGGCATTCGTCTCAGCGCCTGGCAATTAGTATAGGAGCACTGTGTTTGACTTCTCTGGATGTTTCCCAGGCGAGTTATTGACAAGTAAATCCTAGACGCTCCATCTTGGTTATTTTCGCTTTCGCGGCTGGCAGTAAAAGAACCATGTTTCTGTGAATAACTCTTGAACCGTAAGTCACAGACGCTCGCTCTTGGCTGCATTCGATTCAGCTCGTGGCAGCCAGTCTAAAAAACACTATCTTGGACTTCTCTGCATGTTCCTAAGGGAAATGTTTCTAAAGCTAATTCTTGAACCGTAAGTCCTAGACGCTCGATCTTGGCGGCATTCGTCTCAGCGCCTGGCAATTAGTATAGGAGCACTGTGTTTGACTTCTCTGGATGTTTCCCAGGCGAGTTATTGACAAGTAAATCCTAGACGCTCGATCTTGGTTATTTTCGCTTTCGCGGCTGGCAGTAAAAGAACCATGCTTCTGTGAATAACTCTTGAACCGTAAGTCACAGACGCTCGCTCTTGGCTGCATTCGATTCAGCTCGTGGCAGCCAGTCTAAAAAACACTATCTTGGACTTCTCTGCATGTTTCCCAGGCGAGCAATTGGCAGCATGTTCAGAACCATGTTTCTGTGAATAACTCCTGAACCGTAAGTCACAGACGCTCGCTCTTGGCTGCATTCGATTCAGCTCGTGGCAGCCAGTCTAAAAAACACTATCTTGGACTTCTCTGCATGTTTCCCAGGCGAGCAATTGGCAGCATGTTCAGAACCATGTTTCTGTGAATAACTCCTGAACCGTAAGTCACAGACGCTCGCTCTTGGCTGCATTCGATTCAGCTCGTGGCAGCCAGTCTAAAAAACACTATCTTGGACTTCTCTGCATGTTTCCCAGGCGAGCAATTGGCAGCATGTTCAGAACCATGTTTCTGTGAATAACTCCTGAACCGTAAGTCACAGACGCTCGCTCTTGGCTGCATTCGATTCAGCTCGTGGCAGCCAGTCTAAAAAACACTATCTTGGACTTCTCTGCATGTTTCCCAGGCGAGCAATTGGCAGCATGTTCAGAACCATGTTTCTGTGAATAACTCCTGAACCGTAAGTCACAGACGCTCGCTCTTGGCTGCATTCGATTCAGCTCGTGGCAGCCAGTCTAAAAAACACTATCTTGGACTTCTCTGCATGTTCCTAAGGGAAATGTTCTAAAGCTAATTCTTGAACCGTAAGTCCTAGACGCTCGATCTTGGCGGCATTCGTCTCAGCGCCTGGCAATTAGTATAGGAGCACTGTGTTTGACTTCTCTGGATGTTTCCCAGGCGAGTTATTGACAAGTAAATCCTAGACGCTCGATCTTGGTTATTTTCGCTTTCGCGGCTGGCAGTAAAAGAACCATGTTTCTGTGAATAACTCTTGAACCGTAAGTCACAGACGCTCGCTCTTGGCTGCATTCGATTCAGCTCGTGGCAGCCAGTCTAAAAAACACTATCTTGGACTTCTCTGCATGTTTCCCAGGCGAGCAATTGGCAGCATGTTCAGAACCATGTTTCTGTGAATAACTCCTGAACCGTAAGTCACAGACGCTCGCTCTTGGCTGCATTCGATTCAGCTCGTGGCAGCCAGTCTAAAAAACACTATCTTGGACTTCTCTGCATGTTTCCCAGGCGAGCAATTGGCAGCATGTTCAGAACCATGTTTCTGTGAATAACTCCTGAACCGTAAGTCACAGACGCTCGCTCTTGGCTGCATTCGATTCAGCTCGTGGCAGCCAGTCTAAAAAACACTATCTTGGACTTCTCTGCATGTTCCTAAGGGAAATGTTTCTAAAGCTAATTCTTGAACCGTAAGTCCTAGACGCTCGATCTTGGCGGCATTCGTCTCAGCGCCTGGCAATTAGTATAGGAGCACTGTGTTTGACTTCTCTGGATGTTTCCCAGGCGAGTTATTGACAAGTAAATCCTAGACGCTCGATCTTGGTTATTTTCGCTTTCGCGGCTGGCAGTAAAAGAACCATGTTTCTGTGAATAACTCCTGAACCGTAAGTCCTAGACGCTCGCTCTTGGCTGCATTCGATTCAGCTCGTGGCAGCCAGTCTAAAAAAACACTATCTTGGACTTCTCTGCATGTTTCCCAGGCGAGCAATTGGCAGCATGTTCAGAACCATGTTTCTGAGGCTAATTCCTTAACCGTAAGTCCTAGACGCTCGATCTTGGCGGCATTCGTCTCAGCGCCTGGCAATTAGTATAGGAGCACTGTGTTTGACTTCTCTGGATGTTTCCCAGGCGAGTTATTGACAAGTAAATCCTAGACGCTCGATCTTGGTTATTTTCGCTTTCGCGGCTGGCAGTAAAAGAACCATGTTTCTGTGAATAACTCCTGAACCGTAAGTCCTAGACGCTCGCTCTTGGCTGCATTCGATTCAGCTCGTGGCAGCCAGTCTAAAAAACACTATCTTGGACTTCTCTGCATGTTTCCCAGGCGAGCAATTGGCAGCATGTTCAGAACCATGTTTCTGTGAATAACTCCTGAACCGTAAGTCACAGACGCTCGCTCTTGGCTGCATTCGATTCAGCTCGTGGCAGCCAGTCTAAAAAACACTATCTTGGACTTCTCTGCATGTTTCCCAGGCGAGCAATTGGCAGCATGTTCAGAACCATGTTTCTGTGAATAACTCCTGAACCGTAAGTCCTAGACGCTCGCTCTTGGCTGCATTCGATTCAGCTCGTGGCAGCCAGTCTAAAAAACACTATCTTGGACTTCTCTGCATGTTTCCCAGGCGAGCAATTGGCAGCATGTTCAGAACCATGTTTCTGAGGCTAATTCCTTAACCGTAAGTCCTAGACGCTCGATCTTGGCGGCATTCGTCTCAGCGCCTGGCAATTAGTATAGGAGCACTGTGTTTGACTTCTCTGGATGTTTCCCAGGCGAGTTATTGACAAGTAAATCCTAGACGCTCGATCTTGGTTATTTTCGCTTTCGCGGCTGGCAGTAAAAGAACCATGTTTCTGTGAATAACTCCTGAACCGTAAGTCCTAGACGCTCGCTCTTGGCTGCATTCGATTCAGCTCGTGGCAGCCAGTCTAAAAAACACTATCTTGGACTTCTCTGCATGTTTCCCAGGCGAGCAATTGGCAGCATGTTCAGAACCATGTTTCTGTGAATAACTCCTGAACCGTAAGTCACAGACGCTCGCTCTTGGCTGCATTCGATTCAGCTCGTGGCAGCCAGTCTAAAAAACACTATCTTGGACTTCTCTGCATGTTCCTAAGGGAAATGTTTCTAAAGCTAATTCTTGAACCGTAAGTCCTAGACGCTCGATCTTGGCGGCATTCGTCTCAGCGCCTGGCAATTAGTATAGGAGCACTGTGTTTGACTTCTCTGGATGTTTCCCAGGCGAGTTATTGACAAGTAAATCCTAGACGCTCGATCTTGGTTATTTTCGCTTTCGCGGCTGGCAGTAAAAGAACCATGTTTCTGTGAATAACTCTTGAACCGTAAGTCACAGACGCTCGCTCTTGGCTGCATTCGATTCAGCTCGTGGCAGCCAGTCTAAAAAACACTATCTTGGACTTCTCTGCATGTTTCCCAGGCGAGCAATTGGCAGCATGTTCAGAACCATGTTTCTGTGAATAACTCCTGAACCGTAAGTCACAGACGCTCGCTCTTGGCTGCATTCGATTCAGCTCGTGGCAGCCAGTCTAAAAAACACTATCTTGGACTTCTCTGCATGTTTCCCAGGCGAGCAATTGGCAGCATGTTCAGAACCATGTTTCTGTGAATAACTCCTGAACCGTAAGTCACAGACGCTCGCTCTTGGCTGCATTCGATTCAGCTCGTGGCAGCCAGTCTAAAAAACACTATCTTGGACTTCTCTGCATGTTTCC
Source organism: Rhinoderma darwinii (assembly GCF_050947455.1). NCBI lineage: Eukaryota > Metazoa > Chordata > Amphibia > Anura > Rhinodermatidae > Rhinoderma > Rhinoderma darwinii. Next base: position 45,419 of record NW_027462787.1, read on the forward strand.
CAGGCGAGCAATTGGCAGCATGTTCAGAACCATGTTTCTGTGAATAACTCCTGAACCGTAAGTCACAGACGCTCGCTCTTGGCTGCATTCGATTCAGCTCGTGGCAGCCAGTCTAAAAAACACTATCTTGGACTTCTCTGCATGTTTCCCAGGCGAGCAATTGGCAGCATGTTCAGAACCATGTTTCTGTGAATAACTCCTGAACCGTAAGTCACAGACGCTCGCTCTTGGCTGCATTCGATTCAGCTCGTGGCAGCCAGTCTAAAAAACACTATCTTGGACTTCTCTGCATGTTTCCCAGGCGAGCAATTGGCAGCATGTTCAGAACCATGTTTCTGTGAATAACTCCTGAACCGTAAGTCACAGACGCTCGCTCTTGGCTGCATTCGATTCAGCTCGTGGCAGCCAGTCTAAAAAAACACTATCTTGGACTTCTCTGCATGTTCCTAAGGGAAATGTTTCTAAAGCTAATTCTTGAACCGTAAGTCCTAGACGCTCGATCTTGGCGGCATTCGTCTCAGCGCCTGGCAATTAGTATAGGAGCACTGTGTTTGACTTCTCTGGATGTTTCCCAGGCGAGTTATTGACAAGTAAATCCTAGACGCTCGATCTTGGTTATTTTCGCTTTCGCGGCTGGCAGTAAAAGAACCATGTTTCTGTGAATAACTCTTGAACCGTAAGTCACAGACGCTCGCTCTTGGCTGCATTCGATTCAGCTCGTGGCAGCCAGTCTAAAAAACACTATCTTGGACTTCTCTGCATGTTTCCCAGGCGAGCAATTGGCAGCATGTTCAGAACCATGTTTCTGTGAATAACTCCTGAACCGTAAGTCACAGACGCTCGCTCTTGGCTGCATTCGATTCAGCTCGTGGCAGCCAGTCTAAAAAACACTATCTTGGACTTCTCTGCATGTTTCCCAGGCGAGCAATTGGCAGCATGTTCAGAACCATGTTTCTGTGAATAACTCCTGAACCGTAAGTCACAGACGCTCGCTCTTGGCTGCATTCGATTCAGCTCGTGGCAGCCAGTCTAAAAAACACTATCTTGGACTTCTCTGCATGTTCCTAAGGGAAATGTTTCTAAAGCTAATTCTTGAACCGTAAGTCCTAGACGCTCGATCTTGGCGGCATTCGTCTCAGCGCCTGGCAATTAGTATAGGAGCACTGTGTTTGACTTCTCTGGATGTTTCCCAGGCGAGTTATTGACAAGTAAATCCTAGACGCTCGATCTTGGTTATTTTCGCTTTCGCGGCTGGCAGTAAAAGAACCATGTTTCTGTGAATAACTCCTGAACCGTAAGTCCTAGACGCTCGCTCTTGGCTGCATTCGATTCAGCTCGTGGCAGCCAGTCTAAAAAACACTATCTTGGACTTCTCTGCATGTTTCCCAGGCGAGCAATTGGCAGCATGTTCAGAACCATGTTTCTGAGGCTAATTCCTTAACCGTAAGTCCTAGACGCTCGATCTTGGCGGCATTCGTCTCAGCGCCTGGCAATTAGTATAGGAGCACTGTGTTTGACTTCTCTGGATGTTTCCCAGGCGAGTTATTGACAAGTAAATCCTAGACGCTCGATCTTGGTTATTTTCGCTTTCGCGGCTGGCAGTAAAAGAACCATGTTTCTGTGAATAACTCCTGAACCGTAAGTCCTAGACGCTCGCTCTTGGCTGCATTCGATTCAGCTCGTGGCAGCCAGTCTAAAAAACACTATCTTGGACTTCTCTGCATGTTTCCCAGGCGAGCAATTGGCAGCATGTTCAGAACCATTTTTCTGTGAATAACTCCTGAACCGTAAGTCACAGACGCTCGCTCTTGGCTGCATTCGATTCAGCTCGTGGCAGCCAGTCTAAAAAACACTATCTTGGACTTCTCTGCATGTTTCCCAGGCGAGCAATTGGCAGCATGTTCAGAACCATGTTTCTGAGGCTAATTCCTTAACCGTAAGTCCTAGACGCTCGATCTTGGCGGCATTCGTCTCAGCGCCTGGCAATTAGTATAGGAGCACTGTGTTTGACTTCTCTGGATGTTTCCCAGGCGAGTTATTGACAAGTAAATCCTAGACGCTCGATCTTGGTTATTTTCGCTTTCGCGGCTGGCAGTAAAAGAACCATGTTTCTGTGAATAACTCCTGAACCGTAAGTCCTAGACGCTCGCTCTTGGCTGCATTCGATTCAGCTCGTGGCAGCCAGTCTAAAAAACACTATCTTGGACTTCTCTGCATGTTTCCCAGGCGAGCAATTGGCAGCATGTTCAGAACCATGTTTCTGTGAATAACTCCTGAACCGTAAGTCACAGACGCTCGCTCTTGGCTGCATTCGATTCAGCTCGTGGCAGCCAGTCTAAAAAACACTATCTTGGACTTCTCTGCATGTTCCTAAGGGAAATGTTTCTAAAGCTAATTCTTGAACCGTAAGTCCTAGACGCTCGATCTTGGCGGCATTCGTCTCAGCGCCTGGCAATTAGTATAGGAGCACTGTGTTTGACTTCTCTGGATGTTTCCCAGGCGAGTTATTGACAAGTAAATCCTAGACGCTCCATCTTGGTTATTTTCGCTTTCGCGGCTGGCAGTAAAAGAACCATGTTTCTGTGAATAACTCTTGAACCGTAAGTCACAGACGCTCGCTCTTGGCTGCATTCGATTCAGCTCGTGGCAGCCAGTCTAAAAAACACTATCTTGGACTTCTCTGCATGTTTCCCAGGCGAGCAATTGGCAGCATGTTCAGAACCATGTTTCTGTGAATAACTCCTGAACCGTAAGTCACAGACGCTCGCTCTTGGCTGCATTCGATTCAGCTCGTGGCAGCCAGTCTAAAAAACACTATCTTGGACTTCTCTGCATGTTTCCCAGGCGAGCAATTGGCAGCATGTTCAGAACCATGTTTCTGTGAATAACTCCTGAACCGTAAGTCACAGACGCTCGCTCCTCGCTGCATTCGATTCAGCTCGTGGCAGCCAGTCTAAAAACACTATCTTGGACTTCTCTGCATGTTTCCCAGGCGAGCAATTGGCAGCATGTTCAGAACCATGTTTCTGTGAATAACTCCTGAACCGTAAGTCACAGAGGCTCGCTCTTGGCTGCATTCGATTCAGCTCGTGGCAGCCAGTCTAAAAAACACTATCTTGGACTCCTCTGCATGTTTCCCAGGCGAGCAATTGGCAGCATGTTCAGAACCATGTTTCTGTGAATAACTCCTGAACCGTAAGTCACAGACGCTCGCTCTTGGCTGCATTCGATTCAGCTCGTGGCAGCCAGTCTAAAAAACACTATCTTGGACTTCTCTGCATGTTTCCCAGGCGAGCAATTGGCAGCATGTTCAGAACCATGTTTCTGTGAATAACTCCTGAACCGTAAGTCACAGACGCTCGCTCTTGGCTGCATTCGATTCAGCTCGTGGCAGCCAGTCTAAAAAACACTATCTTGGACTTCTCTGCATGTTCCTAAGGGAAATGTTTCTAAAGCTAATTCTTGAACCGTAAGTCCTAGACGCTCGATCTTGGCGGCATTCGTCTCAGCGCCTGGCAATTAGTATAGGAGCACTGTGTTTGACTTCTCTGGATGTTTCCCAGGCGAGTTATTGACAAGTAAATCCTAGACGCTCGATCTTGGTTATTTTCGCTTTCGCGGCTGGCAGTAAAAGAACCATGTTTCTGTGAATAACTCTTGAACCGTAAGTCCTAGACGCTCGCTCTTGGCTGCATTCGATTCAGCTCGTGGCAGCCAGTCTAAAAAACACTATCTTGGACTTCTCTGCATGTTTCCCAGGCGAGCAATTGGCAGCATGTTCAGAACCATGTTTCTGTGAATAACTCCTGAACCGTAAGTCACAGACGCTCGCTCTTGGCTGCATTCGATTCAGCTCGTGGCAGCCAGTCTAAAAAACACTATCTTGGACTTCTCTGCATGTTCCTAAGGGAAATGTTTCTAAAGCTAATTCTTGAACCGTAAGTCCTAGACGCTCGATCTTGGCGGCATTCGTCTCAGCGCCTGGCAATTAGTATAGGAGCACTGTGTTTGACTTCTCTGGATGTTTCCCAGGCGAGTTATTGACAAGTAAATCCTAGACGCTCGATCTTGGTTATTTTCGCTTTCGCGGCTGGCAGTAAAAGAACCATGTTTCTGTGAATAACTCTTGAACCGTAAGTCACAGACGCTCGCTCTTGGCTGCATTCGATTCAGCTCGTGGCAGCCAGTCTAAAAAACACTATCTTGGACTTCTCTGCATGTTTCCCAGGCGAGCAATTGGCAGCATGTTCAGAACCATGTTTCTGTGAATAACTCCTGAACCGTAAGTCACAGACGCTCGCCCTTGGCTGCATTCGATTCAGCTCGTGGCAGCCAGTCTAAAAAACACTATCTTGGACTTCTCTGCATGTTTCCCAGGCGAGCAATTGGCAGCATGTTCAGAACCATGTTTCTGTGAATAACTCCTGAACCGTAAGTCACAGACGCTCGCTCTTGGCTGCATTCGATTCAGCTCGTGGCAGCCAGTCTAAAAAACACTATCTTGGACTTCTCTGCATGTTTCCCAGGCGAGCAATTGGCAGCATGTTCAGAACCATGTTTCTGTGAATAACTCCTGAACAGTAAGTCACAGACGCTCGCTCTTGGCTGCATTCGATTCAGCTCGTGGCAGCCAGTCTAAAAAACACTATCTTGGACTTCTCTGCATGTTTCCCAGGCGAGCAATTGGCAGCATGTTCAGAACCATGTTTCTGTGAATAACTCCTGAACCGTAAGTCACAGACGCTCGCTCTTGGCTGCATTCGATTCAGCTCGTGGCAGCCAGTCTAAAAAACACTATCTTGGACTTCTCTGCATGTTCCTAAGGGAAATGTTTCTAAAGCTAATTCTTGAACCGTAAGTCCTAGACGCTCGATCTTGGCGGCATTCGTCTCAGCGCCTGGCAATTAGTATAGGAGCACTGTGTTTGACTTCTCTGGATGTTTCCCAGGCGAGTTATTGACAAGTAAATCCCAGACGCTCGATCTTGGTTATTTTCGCTTTCGCGGCTGGCAGTAAAAGAACCATGTTTCTGTGAATAACTCTTGAACCGTAAGTCACAGACGCTCGCTCTTGGCTGCATTCGTTTCAGCTCGTGGCAGCCAGTCTAAAAAACACAATCTTGGACTTCTCTGGATGTTTCCCAGGCGAGCTATTGGCAGCATGTTCAGAACCACTATTTCTGAAGCTAATTCTTGAACCGTAAGTCCTAGACGCTCGATCTTGGCGGCATTCGTCTCAGCGCCTGGCAATTAGTATAGGAGCACTGTGTTTGACTTCTCTGGATGTTTCCCAGGCGAGTTATTGACAAGTAAATCCCAGACGCTCGATCTTGGTTATTTTCGCTTTCGCGGCTGGCAGTAAAAGAACCATGTTTCTGTGAATAACTCTTGAACCGTAAGTCACAGACGCTCGCTCTTGGCTGCATTCGATTCAGCTCGTGGCAGCCAGTCTAAAAAACACTATCTTGGACTTCTCTGCATGTTTCCCAGGCGAGCAATTGGCAGCATGTTCAGAACCATGTTTCTGTGAATAACTCCTGAACCGTAAGTCACAGACGCTCGCTCTTGGCTGCATTCGATTCAGCTCGTGGCAGCCAGTCTAAAAAACACTATCTTGGACTTCTCTGCATGTTTCCCAGGCGAGCAATTGGCAGCATGTTCAGAACCATGTTTCTGTGAATAACTCCTGAACCGTAAGTCACAGACGCTCGCTCTTGGCTGCATTCGATTCAGCTCGTGGCAGCCAGTCTAAAAAACACTATCTTGGACTTCTCTGCAAGTTTCCCAGGCGAGCAATTGGCAGCATGTTCAGAACCATGTTTCTGTGAATAACTCCTGAACCGTAAGTCACAGACGCTCGCTCTTGGCTGCATTCGATTCAGCTCGTGGCAGCCAGTCTAAAAAACACTATCTTGGACTTCTCTGCATGTTCCTAAGGGAAATGTTTCTAAAGCTAATTCTTGAACCGTAAGTCCTAGACGCTCGATCTTGGCGGCATTCGTCTCAGCGCCTGGCAATTAGTATAGGAGCACTGTGTTTGACTTCTCTGGATGTTTCCCAGGCGAGTTATTGACAAGTAAATCCTAGACGCTCGATCTTGGTTATTTTCGCTTTCGCGGCTGGCAGTAAAAGAACCATGTTTCTGTGAATAACTCTTGAACCGTAAGTCACAGACGCTCGCTCTTGGCTGCATTCGATTCAGCTCGTGGCAGCCAGTCTAAAAAACACTATCTTGGACTTCTCTGCATGTTTCCCAGGCGAGCAATTGGCAGCATGTTCAGAACCATGTTTCTGTGAATAACTCCTGAACCGTAAGTCACAGACGCTCGCTCTTGGCTGCATTCGATTCAGCTCGTGGCAGCCAGTCTAAAAAACACTATCTTGGACTTCTCTGCATGTTTCCCAGGCGAGCAATTGGCAGCATGTTCAGAACCATGTTTCTGTGAATAACTCCTGAACCGTAAGTCACAGACGCTCGCTCTTGGCTGCATTCGATTCAGCTCGTGGCAGCCAGTCTAAAAAACACGATCTTGGACTTCTCTGCATGTTTCCCAGGCGAGCAATTGGCAGCATGTTCAGAACCATGTTTCTGTGAATAACTCCTGAACCGTAAGTCACAGACGCTCGCTCTTGGCTGCATTCGATTCAGCTCGTGGCAGCCAGTCTAAAAAACACTATCTTGGACTTCTCTGCATGTTCCTAAGGGAAATGTTTCTAAAGCTAATTCTTGAACCGTAAGTCCTAGACGCTCGATCTTGGCGGCATTCGTCTCAGCGCCTGGCAATTAGTATAGGAGCACTGTGTTTGACTTCTCTGGATGTTTCCCAGGCGAGTTATTGACAAGTAAATCCTAGACGCTCGATCTTGGTTATTTTCGCTTTCGCGGCTGGCAGTAAAAGAACCATGTTTCTGTGAATAACTCTTGAACCGTAAGTCACAGACGCTCGCTCTTGGCTGCATTCGATTCAGCTCGTGGCAGCCAGTCTAAAAAACACTATCTTGGACTTCTCTGCATGTTTCCCAGGCGAGCAATTGGCAGCATGTTCAGAACCATGTTTCTGTGAATAACTCCTGAACCGTAAGTCACAGACGCTCGCTCTTGGCTGCATTCGATTCAGCTCGTGGCAGCCAGTCTAAAAAACACTATCTTGGACTTCTCTGCATGTTTCCCAGGCGAGCAATTGGCAGCATGTTCAGAACCATGTTTCTGTGAATAACTCCTGAACAGTAAGTCACAGACGCTCGCTCTTGGCTGCATTCGATTCAGCTCGTGGCAGCCAGTCTAAAAAACACTATCTTGGACTTCTCTGCATGTTTCCCAGGCGAGCAATTGGCAGCATGTTCAGAACCATGTTTCTGAGGCTAATTCCTTAACCGTAAGTCCTAGACGCTCGATCTTGGCGGCATTCGTCTCAGCGCCTGGCAATTAGTATAGGAGCACTGTGTTTGACTTCTCTGGATGTTTCCCAGGCGAGTTATTGACAAGTAAATCCTAGACGCTCGATCTTGGTTATTTTCGCTTTCGCGGCTGGCAGTAAAAGAACCATGTTTCTGTGAATAACTCTTGAACCGTAAGTCACAGACGCTCGCTCTTGGCTGCATTCGATTCAGCTCGTGGCAGCCAGTCTAAAAAACACTATCTTGGACTTCTCTGCATGTTTCCCAGGCGAGCAATTGGCAGCATGTTCAGAACCATGTTTCTGTGAATAACTCCTGAACCGTAAGTCACAGACGCTCGCTCTTGGCTGCATTCGATTCAGCTCGTGGCAGCCAGTCTAAAAAACACTATCTTGGACTTCTCTGCATGTTTCCCAGGCGAGCAATTGGCAGCATGTTCAGAACCATGTTTCTGTGAATAACTCCTGAACAGTAAGTCACAGACGCTCGCTCTTGGCTGCATTCGATTCAGCTCGTGGCAGCCAGTCTAAAAAACACTATCTTGGACTTCTCTGCATGTTTCCCAGGCGAGCAATTGGCAGCATGTTCAGAACCATGTTTCTGAGGCTAATTCCTTAACCGTAAGTCCTAGACGCTCGATCTTGGCGGCATTCGTCTCAGCGCCTGGCAATTAGTATAGGAGCACTGTGTTTGACTTCTCTGGATGTTTCCCAGGCGAGTTATTGACAAGTAAATCCTAGACGCTCGATCTTGGTTATTTTCGCTTTCGCGGCTGGCAGTAAAAGAACCATGTTTCTGTGAATAACTCCTGAACCGTAAGTCCTAGACGCTCGCTCTTGGCTGCATTCGATTCAGCTCGTGGCAGCCAGTCTAAAAAACACTATCTTGGACTTCTCTGCATGTTTCCCAGGCGAGCAATTGGCAGCATGTTCAGAACCATGTTTCTGTGAATAACTCCTGAACCGTAAGTCACAGACGCTCGCTCTTGGCTGCATTCGATTCAGCTCGTGGCAGCCAGTCTAAAAAACACTATCTTGGACTTCTCTGCATGTTTCCCAGGCGAGCAATTGGCAGCATGTTCAGAACCATGTTTCTGTGAATAACTCCTGAACCGTAAGTCCTAGACGCTCGCTCTTGGCTGCATTCGATTCAGCTCGTGGCAGCCAGTCTAAAAAAACACTATCTTGGACTTCTCTGCATGTTTCCCAGGCGAGCAATTGGCAGCATGTTCAGAACCATGTTTCTGAGGCTAATTCCTTAACCGTAAGTCCTAGACGCTCGATCTTGGCGGCATTCGTCTCAGCGCCTGGCAATTAGTATAGGAGCACTGTGTTTGACTTCTCTGGATGTTTCCCAGGCGAGTGATTGACAAGTAAATCCTAGACGCTCGATCTTGGTTATTTTCGCTTTCGCGGCTGGCAGTAAAAGAACCATGTTTCTGTGAATAACTCCTGAACCGTAAGTCCTAGACGCTCGCTCTTGGCTGCATTCGATTCAGCTCGTGGCAGCCAGTCTAAAAAACACTATCTTGGACTTCTCTGCATGTTTCCCAGGCGAGCAATTGGCAGCATGTTCAGAACCATGTTTCTGTGAATAACTCCTGAACCGTAAGTCACAGACGCTCGCTCTTGGCTGCATTCGATTCAGCTCGTGGCAGCCAGTCTAAAAAACACTATCTTGGACTTCTCTGCATGTTTCCCAGGCGAGCAATTGGCAGCATGTTCAGAACCATGTTTCTGAGGCTAATTCCTTAACCGTAAGTCCTAGACGCTCGATCTTGGCGGCATTCGTCTCAGCGCCTGGCAATTAGTATAGGAGCACTGTGTTTGACTTCTCTGGATGTTTCCCAGGCGAGTTATTGACAAGTAAATCCTAGACGCTCGATCTTGGTTATTTTCGCTTTCGCGGCTGGCAGTAAAAGAACCATGTTTCTGTGAATAACTCCTGAACCGTAAGTCCTAGACGCTCGCTCTTGGCTGCATTCGATTCAGCTCGTGGCAGCCAGTCTAAAAAACACTATCTTGGACTTCTCTGCATGTTTCCCAGGCGAGCAATTGGCAGCATGTTCAGAACCATGTTTCTGTGAATAACTCCTGAACCGTAAGTCACAGACGCTCGCTCTTGGCTGCATTCGATTCAGCTCGTGGCAGCCAGTCTAAAAAACACTATCTTGGACTTCTCTGCATGTTTCCCAGGCGAGCAATTGGCAGCATGTTCAGAACCATGTTTCTGTGAATAACTCCTGAACCGTAAGTCCTAGACGCTCGCTCTTGGCTGCATTCGATTCAGCTCGTGGCAGCCAGTCTAAAAAAACACTATCTTGGACTTCTCTGCATGTTTCCCAGGCGAGCAATTGGCAGCATGTTCAGAACCATGTTTCTGAGGCTAATTCCTTAACCGTAAGTCCTAGACGCTCGATCTTGGCGGCATTCGTCTCAGCGCCTGGCAATTAGTATAGGAGCACTGTGTTTGACTTCTCTGGATGTTTCCCAGGCGAGTGATTGACAAGTAAATCCTAGACGCTCGATCTTGGTTATTTTCGCTTTCGCGGCTGGCAGTAAAAGAACCATGTTTCTGTGAATAACTCCTGAACCGTAAGTCCTAGACGCTCGCTCTTGGCTGCATTCGATTCAGCTCGTGGCAGCCAGTCTAAAAAACACTATCTTGGACTTCTCTGCATGTTTCCCAGGCGAGCAATTGGCAGCATGTTCAGAACCATGTTTCTGTGAATAACTCCTGAACCGTAAGTCACAGACGCTCGCTCTTGGCTGCATTCGATTCAGCTCGTGGCAGCCAGTCTAAAAAACACTATCTTGGACTTCTCTGCATGTTTCCCAGGCGAGCAATTGGCAGCATGTTCAGAACCATGTTTCTGTGAATAACTCCTGAACCGTAAGTCCTAGACGCTCGCTCTTGGCTGCATTCGATTCAGCTCGTGGCAGCCAGTCTAAAAAACACTATCTTGGACTTCTCTGCATGTTTCCCAGGCGAGCAATTGGCAGCATGTTCAGAACCATGTTTCTGAGGCTAATTCCTTAACCCGTAAGTCCTAGACGCTCGATCTTGGCGGCATTCGTCTCAGCGCCTGGCAATTAGTATAGGAGCACTGTGTTTGACTTCTCTGGATGTTTCCCAGGCGAGTTATTGACAAGTAAATCCTAGACGCTCGATCTTGGTTATTTTCGCTTTTGTGGCTGGCAGTAAAAGAACCATGTTTCTGTGAATAACTCTTGAACCGTAAGTCCACAGACGCTCGCTCTTGGCTGCATTCGATTCAGCTCGTGGCAGCCAGTCTAAAAAACACTATCTTGGACTTCTCTGCATGTTTCCCAGGCGAGCAATTGGTAGCATGTTCAGAACCATGTTTCTGTGAATAACTCCTGAACCGTAAGTCACAGACGCTCGCTCTTGGCTGCATTCGATTCAGCTCGTGGCAGCCAGTCTAAAAAACACTATCTTGGACTTCTCTGCATGTTTCCCAGGCGAGCAATTGGCAGCATGTTCAGAACCATGTTTCTGTGAATAACTCCTGAACCGTAAGTCACAGACGCTCGCTCTTGGCTGCATTCGATTCAGCTCGTGGCAGCCAGTCTAAAAAACACTATCTTGGACTTCTCTGCATGTTTCCCAGGCGAGCAATTGGCAGCATGTTCAGAACCATGTTTCTGTGAATAACTCCTGAACCGTAAGTCCTAGAACGCTCGCTCTTGGCTGCATTCGATTCAGCTCGTGGCAGCCAGTCTAAAAAACACTATCTTGGACTTCTCTGCATGTTTCCCAGGCGAGCAATTGGCAGCATGTTCAGAACCATGTTTCTGTGAATAACTCCTGAACCGTAAGTCACAGACGCTCGCTCTTGGCTGCATTCGATTCAGCTCGTGGCAGCCAGTCTAAAAAACACTATCTTGGACTTCTCTGCATGTTCCTAAGGGAAATGTTTCTAAAGCTAATTCTTGAACCGTAAGTCCTAGACGCTCGATCTTGGCGGCATTCGTCTCAGCGCCTGGCAATTAGTATAGGAGCACTGTGTTTGACTTCTCTGGATGTTTCCCAGGCGAGTTATTGACAAGTAAATCCTAGACGCTCGATCTTGGTTATTTTCGCTTTCGCGGCTGGCAGTAAAAGAACCATGTTTCTGTGAATAACTCTTGAACCGTAAGTCACAGACGCTCGCTCTTGGCTGCATTCGATTCAGCTCGTGGCAGCCAGTCTAAAAAACACTATCTTGGACTTCTCTGCATGTTTCCCAGGCGAGCAATTGGCAGCATGTTCAGAACCATGTTTCTGTGAATAACTCCTGAACCGTAAATCCTAGACGCTCGCTCTTGGCTGCATTCGATTCAGCTCGTGGCAGCCAGTCTAAAAAACACTATCTTGGACTTCTCTGCATGTTTCCCAGGCGAGCAATTGGCAGCATGTTCAGAACCATGTTTCTGAGGCTAATTCCTTAACCGTAAGTCCTAGACGCTCGATCTTGGCGGCATTCGTCTCAGCGCCTGGCAATTAGTATAGGAGCACTGTGTTTGACTTCTCTGGATGTTTCCCAGGCGAGTTATTGACAAGTAAATCCTAGACGCTCGATCTTGGTTATTTTCGCTTTCGCGGCTGGCAGTAAAAGAACCATGTTTCTGTGAATAACTCCTGAACCGTAAGTCCTAGACGCTCGCTCTTGGCTGCATTCGATTCAGCTCGTGGCAGCCAGTCTAAAAAACACTATCTTGGACTTCTCTGCATGTTTCCCAGGCGAGCAATTGGCAGCATGTTCAGAACCATGTTTCTGTGAATAACTCCTGAACCGTAAGTCCTAGACGCTCGCTCTTGGCTGCATTCGATTCAGCTCGTGGCAGCCAGTCTAAAAAACACTATCTTGGACTTCTCTGCATGTTTCCCAGGCGAGCAATTGGCAGCATGTTCAGAACCATGTTTCTGAGGCTAATTCCTTAACCGTAAGTCCTAGACGCTCGATCTTGGCGGCATTCGTCTCAGCGCCTGGCAATTAGTATAGGAGCACTGTGTTTGACTTCTCTGGATGTTTCCCAGGCGAGTTATTGACAAGTAAATCCTAGACGCTCGATCTTGGTTATTTTCGCTTTCGCGGCTGGCAGTAAAAGAACCATGTTTCTGTGAATAACTCTTGAACCGTAAGTCACAGACGCTCGCTCTTGGCTGCATTCGATTCAGCTCGTGGCAGCCAGTCTAAAAAACACTATCTTGGACTTCTCTGCATGTTCCTAAGGGAAATGTTTCTAAAGCTAATTCTTGAACCGTAAGTCCTAGACGCTCGATCTTGGCGGCATTCGTCTCAGCGCCTGGCAATTAGTATAGGAGCACTGTGTTTGACTTCTCTGCATGTTTCCCAGGCGAGCAATTGGCAGCATGTTCAGAACCATGTTTCTGTGAATAACTCCTGAACCGTAAGTCCTAGACGCTCGCTCTTGGCTGCATTCGATTCAGCTCGTGGCAGCCAGTCTAAAAAACACTATCTTGGACTTCTCTGCATGTTTCCCAGGCGAGCAATTGGCAGCATGTTCAGAACCATGTTTCTGTGAATAACTCCTGAACCGTAAGTCACAGACGCTCGCTCTTGGCTGCATTCGATTCAGCTCGTGGCAGCCAGTCTAAAAAACACTATCTTGGACTTCTCTGCATGTTTCCCAGGCGAGCAATTGGCAGCATGTTCAGAACCATGTTTCTGTGAATAACTCCTGAACCGTAAGTCACAGACGCTCGCTCTTGGCTGCATTCGATTCAGCTCGTGGCAGCCAGTCTAAAAAACACTATCTTGGACTTCTCTGCATGTTTCCCAGGCGAGCAATTGGCAGCATGTTCAGAACCATGTTTCTGTGAATAACTCCTGAACCGTAAGTCACAGACGCTCGCTCTTGGCTGCATTCGATTCAGCTCGTGGCAGCCAGTCTAAAAAACACTATCTTGGACTTCTCTGCATGTTTCCCAGGCGAGCAATTGGCAGCATGTTCAGAACCATGTTTCTGTGAATAACTCCTGAACCGTAAGTCACAGACGCTCGCTCTTGGCTGCATTCGATTCAGCTCGTGGCAGCCAGTCTAAAAACACTATCTTGGACTTCTCTGCATGTTTCCCAGGCGAGCAATTGGCAGCATGTTCAGAACCATGTTTCTGTGAATAACTCCTGAACCGTAAGTCACAGATGCTCGCTCTTGGCTGCATTCGATTCAGCTCGTGGCAGCCAGTCTAAAAAACACTATCTTGGACTTCTCTGCATGTTTCCCAGGCGAGCAATTGGCAGCATGTTCAGAACCATGTTTCTGTGAATAACTCCTGAACCGTAAGTCACAGACGCTCGCTCTTGGCTGCATTCGATTCAGCTCGTGGCAGCCAGTCTAAAAAACACTATCTTGGACTTCTCTGCATGTTTCCCAGGCGAGCAATTGGCAGCATGTTCAGAACCATGTTTCTGTGAATAACTCCTGAACCGTAAGTCACAGACGCTCGCTCTTGGCTGCATTCGATTCAGCTCGTGGCAGCCAGTCTAAAAAACACTATCTTGGACTTCTCTGCATGTTTCCCAGGCGAGCAATTGGCAGCATGTTCAGAACCATGTTTCTGTGAATAACTCCTGAACCGTAAGTCACAGACGCTCGCTCTTGGCTGCATTCGATTCAGCTCGTGGCAGCCAGTCTAAAAAACACTATCTTGGACTTCTCTGCATGTTCCTAAGGGAAATGTTCTAAAGCTAATTCTTGAACCGTAAGTCCTAGACGCTCGATCTTGGCGGCATTCGTCTCAGCGCCTGGCAATTAGTGTAGGAGCACTGTGTTTGACTTCTCTGGATGTTTCCCAGGCGAGTTATTGACAAGTAAATCCTAGACGCTCGATCTTGGTTATTTTCGCTTTCGCGGCTGGCAGTAAAAGAACCATGTTTCTGTGAATAACTCTTGAACCGTAAGTCACAGACGCTCGCTCTTGGCTGCATTCGATTCAGCTCGTGGCAGCCAGTCTAAAAAACACTATCTTGGACTTCTCTGCATGTTTCCCAGGCGAGCAATTGGCAGCATGTTCAGAACCATGTTTCTGTGAATAACTCCTGAACCGTAAGTCACAGACGCTCGCTCTTGGCTGCATTCGATTCAGCTCGTGGCAGCCAGTCTAAAAAACACTATCTTGGACTTCTCTGCATGTTTCCCAGGCGAGCAATTGGCAGCATGTTCAGAACCATGTTTCTGTGAATAACTCCTGAACCGTAAGTCACAGACGCTCGCTCTTGGCTGCATTCGATTCAGCTCGTGGCAGCCAGTCTAAAAAACACTATCTTGGACTTCTCTGCATGTTTCCCAGGCGAGCAATTGGCAGCATGTTCAGAACCATGTTTCTGTGAATAACTCCTGAACCGTAAGTCACAGACGCTCGCTCTTGGCTGCATTCGATTCAGCTCGTGGCAGCCAGTCTAAAAAACACTATCTTGGACTTCTCTGCATGTTTCCCAGGCGAGCAATTGGCAGCATGTTCAGAACCATGTTTCTGTGAATAACTCCTGAACCGTAAGTCACAGACGCTCGCTCTTGGCTGCATTCGATTCAGCTCGTGGCAGCCAGTCTAAAAAACACTATCTTGGACTTCTCTGCATGTTTCCCAGGCGAGCAATTGGCAGCATGTTCAGACCATGTTTCTGTGAATAACTCCTGAACCGTAAGTCACAGACGCTCGCTCTTGGCTGCATTCGATTCAGCTCGTGGCAGCCAGTCTAAAAAACACTATCTTGGACTTCTCTGCATGTTCCTAAGGGAAATGTTTCTAAAGCTAATTCTTGAACCGTAAGTCCTAGACGCTCGATCTTGGCGGCATTCGTCTCAGCGCCTGGCAATTAGTATAGGAGCACTGTGTTTGACTTCTCTGGATGTTTCCCAGGCGAGTTATTGACAAGTAAATCCTAGACGCTCGATCTTGGTTATTTTCGCTTTCGCGGCTGGCAGTAAAAGAACCATGTTTCTGTGAATAACTCTTGAACCGTAAGTCACAGACGCTCGCTCTTGGCTGCATTCGATTCAGCTCGTGGCAGCCAGTCTAAAAACACTATCTTGGACTTCTCTGCATGTTTCCCAGGCGAGCAATTGGCAGCATGTTCAGAACCATGTTTCTGTGAATAACTCCTGAACCGTAAGTCACAGACGCTCGCTCTTGGCTGCATTCGATTCAGCTCGTGGCAGCCAGTCTAAAAAACACTATCTTGGACTTCTCTGCATGTTTCCCAGGCGAGCAATTGGCAGCATGTTCAGAACCATGTTTCTGTGAATAACTCCTGAACCGTAAGTCACAGACGCTCGCTCTTGGCTGCATTCGATTCAGCTCGTGGCAGCCAGTCTAAAAAACACTATCTTGGACTTCTCTGCATGTTTCCCAGGCGAGCAATTGGCAGCATGTTCAGAACCATGTTTCTGTGAATAACTCCTGAACCGTAAGTCACAGACGCTCGCTCTTGGCTGCATTCGATTCAGCTCGTGGCAGCCAGTCTAAAAAACACTATCTTGGACTTCTCTGCATGTTTCCCAGGCGAGCAATTGGCAGCATGTTCAGAACCATGTTTCTGTGAATAACTCCTGAACCGTAAGTCACAGACGCTCGCTCTTGGCTGCATTCGATTCAGCTCGTGGCAGCCAGTCTAAAAAACACTATCTTGGACTTCTCTGCATGTTTCCCAGGCGAGCAATTGGCAGCATGTTCAGAACCATGTTTCTGTGAATAACTCCTGAACCGTAAGTCACAGACGCTCGCTCTTGGCTGCATTCGATTCAGCTCGTGGCAGCCAGTCTAAAAAACACTATCT
>NW_027462788.1:0-15000 GCF_050947455.1 Rhinoderma darwinii
AGGCCTATATCTATATACTGATAGCACACAGGCATATATCTATATACTGATAGCACACAGGCATATATCTATATACTGATAGCACACAGACATATATCTATACACTGATAATACACAGGCATATATCTATATACTGATAGTACACAGGCATATATCTATATACTGATAGTACACAGGCATATATCTATACACTGATAATACACAGGCATATATCTATATACTGATAGTACACAGGCATATATCTATATACTGATAGTACACAGGCATATATCTATACACTGATAGCACACAGGCATATATCTATACACTGATAGTACACAGCCATATATCTATATACTGATAGTACACAGGCATATATCTATATACTGATAGTACACAGGCCTATATCTATATACTGATAGCACACAGGCATATATCTATATACTGATAGTACACAGGCATATATCTATATACTGATAGTACACAGGCATATATCTATACACTGATAGCACACAGGCATATATCTATATACTGATAGTACAGAGGCATATATCTATATACTGATAGTACACAGGCATATATCTATATACTGATAGTACACAGGCATATATCTATACATTGATAATACACAGGCATATATCTATATACTGATAGTACACAGGCATATATCTATATACTGATAGTACACAGGCATATATCTATATACTGATAGTACACAGGCATATATCTATACACTGATAGAACACAGGCATATATTAGTACACAGCCATATATCTATATACTGATAGCACACAGGCATATATCTATATACTGATAGTACACAGGCATATATTAGTACACAGCCATATATCTATATACTGATAGCACACAGGCATATATCTATATACTGATAGAACACAGGCATATATTAGTACACAGCCATATATCTATATACTGATAGCACACAGGCATATATCTATATACTGATAGTACACAGGCATATATCTATATACTGATAGTACACAGGCATATATCTATATACTAATAGTACACAGGCATATATCTATATACTGATAGTACACAGGCGTATATCTATATACTGATAGTACACAGGCATATATCTATATACTGATAGTACACAGGCATATATCTATATACTGATAGTACACAGGTATATATCTATATACTGATAGCACACAGCCATATATCTATATACTGATAGTACAGAGGCATATATCTATATACTGATAGTACACAGGCATATATCTATATACTGATAGCAAAAAGGCATATATCTATACACTGATAGAACACAGGCATATATTAGTACACAGCCATATATCTATATACTGATAGCACACAGGCATATATCGATATACTGATAGTACACAGGCATATATCTATATACTGATAGTACACAGGCATATATCTATATACTAATAGTACACAGGCATATATCTATATACTGATAGTACACAGGCATATATCTATATACTGACAGTACACAGGCATATATCTATACACTGATAGCACACAGGCATATATCTATACACTGATAGTACACAGGCCTATATCTATATACTGATAGCACACAGGCATATATCTATATACTGATAGCACACAGGCATATATCTATATACTGATAGCACACAGGCATATATCTATATACTGATAGTACACAGGCATATATCTATATACTTATAGTACACAGGCATATATCTATATACTGATAGTACACAGGCATATATCTATACACTGATAATACACAGGCATATATCTATATACTGATAGTACACAGGCATATATCTATATACTGATAGTACACAGGCATATATCTATACACTGATAATACACAGGCATATATCTATATACTGATAGTACACAGGCATATATCTATATACTGATAGTACACAGGCATATATCTATACACTGATAGCACACAGGCATATATCTATACACTGATAGTACACAGGCCTATATCTATATACTGATAGCACACAGGCATATATCTATATACTGATAGTACACAGGCATATATCTATATACTGATAGTACACAGGCATATATCTATACACTGATAGCACACAGGCATATATCTATATACTGATAGTACACTGGCATATATCTATATACTGATAGTACACAGGCATATATCTATATACTGATAGTACACAGGCATATATCTATACACTGATAATACACAGGCATATATCTATATACTGATAGTACACAGGCATATATCTATATACTGATAGTACACAGGCATATATCTATATACTGATAGTACACAGGCATATATCTATATACTAATAGTACACAGGCATATATCTATATACTGATAGTACACAGGCGTATATCTATATACTGATAGTACACAGGCATATATCTATATACTAATAGTACACAGGCATATATCTATATACTGATAGTACACAGGCGTATATCTATATACTGATAGTACACAGGCATATATCTATATACTGATAGTACACAGGCGTATATCTATATACTGATAGCACACAGGCATATATCTATACACTGATAGCACACAGGCATATATCTATACACTGATAGTACACAGGCATATATCTATATACTGATAGTACACTGGCATATATCTATATACTGATAGTACACAGGCATATATCTATATACTGATAGTACACAGGCATATATCTATACACTGATAATACACAGGCATATATCTATATACTGATAGTACACAGGCATATATCTATATACTGATAGTACACAGGCATATATCTATATACTGATAGTACACAGGTATATATCTATATACTGATAGCACACAGGCATATATCTATACACTGATAGAACACAGGCATATATTAGTACACAGCCATATATCTATATACTGATAGCACACAGGCATATATCTATATACTGATAGTACACAGGCATATATCTATATACTGATAGTACACAGGCATATATCTATATACTAATAGTACACAGGCATATATCTATATACTGATAGTACACAGGCGTATATCTATATACTGATAGTACACAGGCATATATCTATATACTGATAGTACACAGGCATATATCTATATACTGATAGTACACAGGTATATATCTATATACTGATAGCACACAGCCATATATCTATATACTGATAATACACAGGCATATATCTATATACTGATAGTACACAGGCATATATCTATATACTGATAGTACAGAGGCATATATCTATATACTGATAGTACACAGGCATATATCTATATACTGATAGCAAAAAGGCATATATCTATACACTGATAGAACACAGGCATATATTAGTACACAGCCATATATCTATATACTGATAGCACACAGGCATATATCTATATACTGATAGTACACAGGCATATATCTATATACTGATAGTACACAGGCATATATCTATATACTAATAGTACACAGGCATATATCTATATACTGATAGTACACAGGCATATATCTATATACTGACAGTACACAGGCATATATCTATACACTGATAGCACACAGGCATATATCTATACACTGATAGTACACAGGCCTATATCTATATACTGATAGCACACAGGCATATATCTATATACTGATAGCACACAGGCATATATCTATATACTGATAGTACACAGGCATATATCTATACACTGATAATACACAGGCATATATCTATATACTGATAGTACACAGGCATATATCTATATACTGATAGCACACAGGCATATATCTATATACTGATAGTACACAGGCATATATCTATATACTGATAGTACACAGGCATATATCTATATACTGATAGTACACAGGCATATATCTATATACTGATAGCACACAGGCATATATCTATATACTGATAGTACACAGCCATATATCTATATACTGATAGTACACAGGCATATATCTATATACTGATAGTACACAGGCATATATCTATATACTGATAGTACACAGGCATATATCTATATACTGATAGTACACAGGCATATATCTATATACTAATAGTACACAGGCATATATCTATATACTGATAGCACACAGGCATATATCTATATACTGATAGCACACAGGCATATATCTATACACTGATAATACACAGGCATATATCTATATACTGAAAGTACACAGGCATATATCTATATACTGATAGTACACAGGCATATATCTATATACTGATAGCACACAGGCATATATCTATATACTGATAGTACACAGGCATATATCTATATACTGACAGTACACAGGCATATATCTATACACTGATAGCACACAGGCATATATCTATACACTGATAGTACACAGGCCTATATCTATATACTGATAGCACACAGGCATATATCTATATACTGATAGTACACAGGCATATATCTATACACTGATAATACACAGGCATATATCTATATACTGATAGCACACAGGCGTATATCTATATACTGATAGTACACAGGCATATATCTATATACTGATAGTACACAGGCATATATCTATATACTGATAGCACACAGGCATATATCTATATACTGATAGTACACAGCCATATATCTATATACTGATAGTACACAGGCATATATCTATATACTGATAGCACACAGGCATACATCTATATACTGATAGTACACAGGCATATATCTATATACTGATAGTACACAGGCATATATCTATATACTGATAGTGCACAGGCATATATCTATATACTGATAGTACACAGGCATATATCTATATACTGATAGTACACAGGCATATATCTATATACTGACAGTACACAGACATATATCTATATACTGATAGCACACAGGCATATATCTATACACTGATAGTACACAGGCGTATATCTATATACTGATAGTACACAGGCATATATCTATATACTGATAGCACACAGGCATATATCTATATACTGATAGTACACAGGCATATATCTATACACTGATAGCACACAGGCATATATCTATACACTGATAGTACACAGCCATATATCTATATACTGATAGTACACAGCCATATATCTATATACTGATAGCACACAGGCATATATCTATATACTGATAGTACACAGGCCTATATCTATATACTGATAGCACACAGGCATATATCTATATACTGATAGTACACAGGCATATATCTATATACTGATAGTACACAGGCATATATCTATACACTGATAGCACACAGGCATATATCTATATACTGATAGTACACTGGCATATATCTATATACTGATAGTACACAGGCATATATCTATATACTGATAGTACACAGGCATATATCTATACACTGATAATACACAGGCATATATCTATATACTGATAGTACACAGGCATATATCTATATACTGATAGTACACAGGCATATATCTATATACTGATAGTACACAGGCATATATCTATATACTGATAGCACACAGGCATATATCTATATACTGATAGCACACAGGCATATATCTATACACTGATAGAACACAGGCATATATTAGTACACAGCCATATATCTATATACTGATAGCACACAGGCATATATCTATATACTGATAGTACACAGGCATATATCTATATACTGATAGTACACAGGCATATATCTATATACTAATAGTACACAGGCATATATCTATATACTGATAGTACACAGGCGTATATCTATATACTGATAGTACACAGGCATATATCTATATACTGATAGTACACAGGCATATATCTATATACTGATAGTACACAGGTATATATCTATATACTGATAGCACACAGGCATATATCTATATACTGATAGCACACAGGCATATATCTATATACTGATAGTACACAGGCATATATCTATATACTGATAGAACACAGGCATATATTAGTACACAGCCATATATCTATATACTGATAGCACACAGGCATATATCTATATACTGATAGTACACAGGCATATATCTATATACTGATAGCACACAGGCATATATCTATATACTAATAGTACACAGGCATATATCTATACACTGATAATACACAGGCATATATCTATATACTGATAGTACACAGGCATATATCTATATACTGATAGTACACAGGCATATATCTATACACTGATAGTACACAGGCCTATATCTATATACTGATAGTACACAGGCATATATCTATACACTGATAGCACACAGGCATATATCTATACACTGATAGTACACAGGCCTATATCTATATACTGATAGCACACAGGCATATATCTATATACTGATAGTACACAGGCATATATCTATATACTGATAGTACACAGGCATATATCTATACACTGATAGCACACAGGCATATATCTATACACTGATAGTACACAGGCCTATATCTATATACTGATAGCACACAGGCATATATCTATATACTGATAGTACACAGGCATATATCTATATACTGATAGTACACAGGCATATATCTATACACTGATAGCACACAGGCATATATCTATATACTGATAGTACACTGGCATATATCTATATACTGATAGTACACAGGCATATATCTATATACTGATAGTACACAGGCATATATCTATACACTGATAATACACAGGCATATATCTATATACTGATAGTACACAGGCATATATCTATATACTGATAGTACACAGGCATATATCTATACACTGATAATACACGGGCATATATCTATATACTGATAGTACACAGGCATATATCTATATACTGATAGTACACAGGCATATATCTATATACTGATAGTACACAGGTATATATCTATATACTGATAGCACACAGGCATATATCTATATACTGATAGTACACAGGCATATATCTATATACTGATAGTACACAGGCATATATCTATATACTGATAGTACACAGGCATATATCTATACACTGATAGTACACAGGCATATATCTATATACTGATAGTACACAGGCATATATCTATATACTGATAGCACACAGGCATATATCTATATACTGATAGTACACAGGCATATATCTATATACTGATAGCACACAGGCATATATCTATATACTGATAGTACACAGGTATATATCTATATACTGATAGCACACAGGCATATATCTATACACTGATAGTACACAGGCATATATCTATACACTGATAATACACAGGCATATATCTATATACTGATAGTACACAGGCATATATCTATATACTGATAGTACACAGGCATATATCTATATACTGATAGTACACAGGCATATATCTATATACTGATAGCACACAGGCATATATCTATACACTGATAGTACACAGGCATATATCTATATACTGATAGCACACAGGCATATATCTATATACTGATAGTACACAGGCATATATCTATACACTGATAGTACACAGGCATATATCTATATACTAATAGTACACAGGCATATATCTATATACTGATAGTACACAGGCATATATCTATATACTGATAGTACACAGGCATATATCTATATACTGATAGCACACAGGCATATATCTATATACTGATAGTACACAGGCATATATCTATATACTGATAGTACACAGGCATATATCTATATACTAATAGTACACAGGCATATATCTATATACTGATAGTACACAGGCGTATATCTATATACTGATAGTACACAGGCGTATATCTATATACTGATAGTACACAGGCGTATATCTATATACTGATAGTACACAGGCGTATATCTATATACAGATAGTACACAGGCATATATCTATACACTGATAGTACAGAGGCATATATCTATATACTGATAGTACACAGGCATATATCTATATACTGATAGTACACAGGCATATATCTATATACTGATAGTACACAGGCATATATCTATACACTGATAGTACACAGGCATATATCTATATACTGATAGCACACAGGCATATATCTATATACTTATAGCACACAGGCATATATCTATACACTGATAGTACACAGGCATATATCTATACACTGATAGCACACAGGCATATATCTATATACTGATAGTACACAGGCATATATCTATATACTGATAGCACACAGGCATATATCTATATACTGATAGCACACAGGCATATATCTATATACTGATAGTACACAGGCATATATCTATATACTGATAGCACACAGGCATATATCTATATACTGATAGCACACAGGCATATATCTATATACTGATAGTACACAGGCATATATCTATATACTGATAGTACACAGGCATATATCTATACACTGACAGTACACAGGCATATATCTATATACTGATAGTACACAGGCATATATCTATATACTGATAGCACACAGGCATATATCTATATACTGATAGTACACAGGCATACATCTATATACTGATAGTACACAGGCATATATCTATATACTGATAGTACACAGGCATATATCTATATACTGATAGTACACAGGCATATATCTATATATTGATAGTACACAGGCATATATCTATATACTGATAGTACACAGGCATATATCTATATACTGATAGTACACAGGCATATATCTATACACTGATAGTACACAGGCATATATCTATATACTGATAGTACACAGGCATATATCTATATACTGATAGCACACAGGCATATATCTATATACTGATAGTACACAGGCATATATCTATATACTGATAGTACACAGGCATATATCTATATACTGATAGCACACAGGCATATATCTATATACTGATAGCACACAGGCATATAGCTACATACCAGTATATTAGCCTGTGCACTGATAGTACACAGGCAGCTGTTAGGACATACCTCAATATGCCCTAACAACAGGAAATATGGTAGGACAGCCCTGGGGTCCTTCAATGGACCCTGGGCTGTCTGCCCATATATGGTATGTCCCTCAATCGCGTCACAGGGATTCCTGCGATGCGATCCAAGGGGCATCTCCCTTTCTCCTGAATGCTGCAGTCCGCTGTGATCGCAGCATTCAGGGGAATAGCGGCGGACATGAGGTTTCTCTGATCTCCGCCGTTATAGAGGGGGGCTGTGGCTGTGTAATACAACCATTGCCCCGCTCCTGACATAAGTGAGAGCGCGGTCAGCATGAGGTGATGCGGCCGGCGCTGCACTATAATAAGCGGCGGTGCAGGCACTGAAGACAGAACATGGGGGTGTTTTGCAGCGCGCCCGCCATGTTCTGTCTTCAGTGCCGGCAATCATTAGTGCAGCGCTGGCCGCAACGCATCATCCTGACCCCGCGCACTCGTCATGACTCAGGAGCCGGGCAATGACTATCACACAGCCGCAGCCCCGCTCTCATACATTCATGTGTTACTATACTGAGCTGTGCGGCCGCACAGCCAAGTATCGAAATACATGACATAACGGTATCGAAACAGTATGGAAGTTTCGAGGCATCGTGCATCCCTAACGGTCATAGATGGGGTCATAGAGTTTGGTGGTTTCTTATGTTGATCTGTTAGATTCTTCGCACTCTCTGCTGTATTGTACTGAATTGTTACATATGTGAAATCAGGGGGAAGATCTGACTATTATTAAAACAGAGGATGAAGAAGAAGAGCGAGTGAGGGTCGATCAACCGTGTAAGAGTGAACCGGAGGAGGAAATTCCAGGAGGTGTTACCAGAGGTCAGTAATAATGAATTTAGAAAGTGAACTCCGTGGTTTATTAAGCAGGACCTGCTGTGTTATTTGTTGTTGTTTTTTTAACCACATTCCTCCCCTTATACTTGGCGTCCTCCAGATTCCAACGCTGTCTTTTTCTTTTTTGCCCCCCTCCATGTTGTTCCACTACAGCCCTTACTCCGTTTTGCACCTAACATATGCGTGTTGTAATTAAAGGTACAAAGAGGAGACACCATCTCTCCTCAGTAGGCGTTGCCTCACTTTTTGCTGTGACACTGTCCAATCAGAGCGGACCGCTTCACAGCGATGCAGAAAACCTGCTGATTTTGAGACATTTCCTGCAGGTCTTTTGCATCGCTGTGAGGCTGTCCACTATGATTAGATAGCGTCACAGCAATGAGCGAGTCAACATCTACTGAGGAGAGAAAAGGTCTTCTCCTTTCTGTTCTCTTTAAGGTGGGGTTCCTCCTTAGTTCTACATTACAGTAACACGTCAGACAATGTGTTATACATAGTGCAGCACCTGAGGGAGCTGTGACTGCACATAGAAGTTCTCTACAAGGTGTTCTATGAATCCGGTCATGCACTAGGCTTAGCATCAGATTTTGGGGGGCAGCGGCTGCGATTAACAGCTGCACTCTAGGCCGAGATCTAGGAAAGCTCAGTTCAACCACTTACAGAGAATGTGTCATCAGAAAATGATCTATTGTTTAAATCAATTTTCGTTTAAACATATTTTTTATGATTTTTTGGTGCGTTTTTTTTATATTATTTTTTTGTCTTTATCTAATCTTGCAGTTTGCCCTCTGGCCAATGAGTCTCATAGTAGACTGCTCCTTACAGTTCTCAGCACTCATCTCATTATCATCACAGGCAGGATTACACGAACAGGTAACATCTATATATGTAGATAACAAAGAATCCACCATTCATAATAGACTGACCCTTCCTGTTCTGTAGAGATCATTTCTCATCACACCTCTCATTATCATCACAGGCAGGATTACACTGACAGGTAACATCTATATATAGATAATACAGAATCCACCATTCATAATAGACTGATCCTCCCTGTTCTGTAGAGATCATTTCTCAGCAGTCATCTCATTATCATCACAGGCAGGATTACACTGACAGGTAACATCTATATATAGATAATACAGAATCCACCATTCATAATGGACTGATCCTTCCTGTTCTGTAGAGATCATTTCTCAGCAGTCATCTCATTATCATCACAGGCAGGATTACACTGACAGGTAACATCTATATATAGATAATACAGAATCCACCATTCATAATAGACTGATCCTCCCTGTTCTGTAGAGAACATTTCCCAGCACTCATCTCATTATCGTCACAGACAGGATTACACTGACAGGTAACATCTATATATAGATAATACAGAATCCACCATTCATAATGGACTGACCCTTCCTGTTCTGTATAGATCACTTCTCATCACACCTCTCATTATCATCACAGGCAGGATTACACTGACAGGTAACATCTATATATGTAGATAACAAAGAATCCACCATTCATAATAGACTGACCCTTCCTGTTCTGTAGAGATCATTTCTCAGCACTCATCTCATTATCATCACAGGCAGGATTACACTGACAGGTAACATCTATATATAGATAATACAGAATCCACCATTCATAATGGACTGACCCTTCCTGTTCTGTATAGATCACTTCTCATCACACCTCTCATTATCATCACAGGCAGGATTACACTGACAGGTAACGTGTATATATAGATAACACAGGATCCACCATTCATAATGTACCATCTCATTATCATTACAGGCAGGGTTACACTGACAGGTTACACCTATATATATATATATATATATATATATATATATATATATATACACTATAGAACAGGGTTTAGGAGCGGCACTGTGTAGATAGCCAAGAAACGGTTGGTGCTAGCTTCAAAAATTAAGGAGTGACGTACTCCTCATACATATATCCAAGAAAAGAGACTAGAAGCAGCACTCAGCAAAAAATGTGAATTTATTCACCCAACACAGCCCTGTGTTAGACAACATATAGGCTAAAACGGCCAGAAAGATATAACTGACAATAGCTGGACGCAATAGTACAATCATGTAGAGGCTGAAAAAGCTAGCACATACCCTGGGACATGATAAGGAGTGCAGGAGATCAAAAAAGTGGATGGATGAATGAACGCCTCGACGCGCGTTTCGCCCTGTAGACCGGCTTCGTCAGAGTTACATCTTTCTGGCCATTTGAGCCTATATGTTGTCTTTGGATGCTTCTAGCTTCACTTTTCATGTATTGCTATATATTTTGTAGGCAATGATAGACCTTATTGTCTATCTCTGCATATTGTCATAATCAGCTGGTAGCTCTATACTACGTGTGGGCCTTATTACCTTATACCCATGGGTTTATAATTCTGTCATATGAACTATCTGAGTGTGGTTTGGTCATCCTTGTATGGTTGACTCTGTTTGTCTATGGTCTATGCCATCTGACCCTGCTGTATATATCTCCGTGTATGATGTATCCCATCTTTTATTCCATTATATGTTATTGGTGATTATATTTAATAAAGATTTTTTGTACTTTTGTATATCATTCAGTATACTATTTCTTTAAGGGCTATGTCCCTTCATGGTTCGCTTCTAGGTTGTCTACTTGCAATAAGGGACCCCAGCATACACCATTTTTTGGTGTGAGGTTTTGTTTAGGTTGTCACAGCTTGAAGAATAGGCCAATGTTTTTGCAGTATTTAGAAAATCTGAGGAGAGCATATATCAAAATTGCCTATGCATCTAATTTGGGGTGATAATGGAGCATTTATCTTCCCTCTTCCATAAAGTAACTCACCTCTAGTGATGGCTCTAGCTCTGGCATAAGCTCTATGTAGGGACTTTTTAGGGTACCCACGTGCGCAAAATTTGTCATAAAGTTTGTCACATTCAGATTGGAAGGACTTCTCATCGGAGCAGTTTCTTTTCGCTCTGAGATACTGTCCTATGGGAATACCCTTTTTCAGGGCCGGAGGGTGGAAACTTTCCCAATGTAGGAAATTGTTGGTAGCAGTAGTCTTCTGATAGATGTCGGTGTGCACACTGCCACCAGGGTCCAGCGAGATTTTGAGATCCAGGAAATTAATTTCTTTCTCGTGTATTTCGTAAGTGAATTTCATGCCTATGTCATTGATGTTGAGAATCTCCATAAAGTCCAAGAAAAGTGATTTGTCCCCATCCCAAAAAATAAGAATATCATCAATGTATCGACCCCAGAATAAAATGTGACAGGTAAAAAAACATAAATCATCCGTGAAAACAAAACTATCTTCCCACCACCGTAAAAAAAGATTAGCATATGTGGGTGCACAAACTGTGCCCGTGGCACTGCCTTTTATTTGATGGTAAAATTCGCCATCGAACATAAAATTATTGTGGGATAAAAGAATTTTAAGTAGTCAAATAATGAATTCATTGTGTGCTTGGAACTGAGTGCCCTTCGTGCTCAAAAAATATTGAACAGCAGTTAAACCAAGATCGTGTCTAATGTTAGTGTATAGAGATTCAACATCAATGCTGGCTATTAAGGTGGTGGCTGTAACAGAAATCCCCTGGATCCTGGTGACAGTGTCCTTAGTATCTCTAAGATAGGGGGCAAGGCTGTGACAAAGGATGAGAGCATCTCATCTACTTATAACTAATCCCTTGCGTGAGGTTATCGTTCCCCGAAACGATAGGTCTGCCTGGTATTGGACGAGATGTTTTATGAACCTTAGGCAAGGCGTAGAATGTTGAAAGGGTTGGATTAGGATTAAACATTCTTTTAAACTCATCCTGTGTGATGAGAAACTGTGATTTCGCCTCCGAAAGTAAGGAATGTAATTCACTAGTGAACTGTTCGGTAGGATTTTTTGCAAGAATGGTATAAGTGGACACATGATCTAAAAGTCTGTGGACCATAGATGTGTAATCATCCCTATCCATAACGACAGTGTTACCCCCCTTGTCAGATGGCTTAACAATGATGGATTCATTCTTAGAGAGTTCATCCAATGCAACCTGCTCCATATGACTGAGGTTACCAAAGACTTTGGATTTAGCGTATTTTAACCCTCGTAGATCTGCACTGACAATCTTGACAAATATGTCGATGTGGCCATATTGGGAGAACGGTGGTGTCATGTGTGACTTTGGTCGCAAAGACGAGAAAGGACCCGTGGCCATAGTAGCTCCAAATTCATTCTCATTAAGAAGTGCTTCGAGGTCAGTAAGAGTCCTCAATTCATTGGGAGTATTTGGAGTGTTCGGAGAAGGGTTAACTTTAAAATGTTTAAGTAGAGCTAACTTCCGTGCAAATAAATGTAGATCTTTGGTCCAAGTGAATTCGTCATAGCCAGGGGTGGGAGGGTATGAAAGGCCTTTCTGTAGAAGCGCCATCTGATGTGGGTTCAGTTGTTGGAAAGAAGATAAATTATATATCTGCATTCTGTCATTTTTAGTCATCAGGTCCCCTGACTTCAAGTCCCTCAACTCACCTGATTCCATCCCAAATTGGGTGGTCCTAAAAAAGGAAACGGAGTATTTAGAGTAGATGGACTCTTCCCAGTGCCACTTGACACTGTAATGCTTGCTCCCAATGGTCCAGTGTTCTTCCCCGCTGTGAAGGGGGTGGTAACCGTATTGGTCGTGAACATAGTGGGTAAAGCATAGGAGGAGGAAGAAGAGGGAGCCGACATGGGTACTCTGGATGGATTTTCTTGGCCAGATTGTATAGGGCATATTTGTTTATTTACTTTAAGAGGTAAAAAGGTTCTTTTTGGAGGATTATATCTCCTGTTATTGGTTTTTCGCTTTGTCCCCAGTCTCTTATCCTCAAGGGATGGCCTAGGGTCATCTGTACCGGAGATATCAGATTCAGAGTAGTCAGTAGATCTAATTTCACGATGGATAACAGGGGGTGTGTGTGTTTACGGAACGAATACGCTTGTCCCGTTTCAAAGTCTTTGCGGTCTCGTATATATTTACGGTGT
The DNA here is from genome assembly GCF_050947455.1 of Rhinoderma darwinii. Lineage (NCBI taxonomy): Eukaryota > Metazoa > Chordata > Amphibia > Anura > Rhinodermatidae > Rhinoderma > Rhinoderma darwinii. The sequence continues at coordinate 14,559 of NW_027462788.1, forward strand.
TGCGTTCCTTAATTTCTCTTTGCAGGCTTTCCATATTTCTTTGTAGTTTGATTTCACAGTTGTTATATTCGGATGTGGTACTGAAGATTTTAATATCCTCAATTTCCTTTTGCAACTGGAGGTTAATTTTATCAAAGGCACTTTTTTCAAAGTCCAAGGGGTAGTGAAGCATGCGTAGAGAATTATCGGTTAGAAGGTCTTCCCACCCTTTAAGGATGTACGCCGACTTTTTGTGCGCAGGCGCGCCCTCCTGGATTTCTGATTGGTGCAGTCCATTGGCCATTCTGATTGGCCTTACGACCCGCTCGTCTCACTATTGACGGCCGGTCTGTTTAGCCTCTTTTCATTGGGTCCCTGCGGACCGACGCCCACTGTCATGGCGGACCGAGGCTTTAAAAGGGTGTGGATCCACAATACGCCGTCAGTAGCCCCATATGAACCC
>NW_027462788.1:20000-28519 GCF_050947455.1 Rhinoderma darwinii
AGCGTGACGTCCTCTAGAGAATCTGAGCGTGATGTCATGTGAAGGGCGGGGCCTGTGATCTGCATGTGTTCCGTTTGCACATAATGGCCCTCAGGTTGTGACATCATCAAGTTTATAAATTGGGGTCACACATTGACCGCGGTGTCAGTTTCTCTTGCTGGCTCTCGTCATGGACGTGTCTCATATGAAGAAGAGGAGGATGGTGATGTTTCCAATGATGAGTGTTGTAGAGAAGATGGAGGTTGGCGGACGCCAATTTCCGGAGGACGTGGAGATGGAGGAGGAGGATGAGAAGATGGAGGTTGGCGGACGCCAGTTTCCAGAGGACGTGGAGATGGAGGAGGAGGATGAGAAGATGGAGGCTGGCGGACGCCAGTTTCCAGAGGACGTGGAGATGGAGGATGGGAAGATGGAGGTTGGCGGACGCCAATTTCCAGCTCCTGATGTGGAGATGGATGACCTTTCGGGGGCTACGTTTAACATCAGGGCCTCCAACCCCCGAAAGAGAAAGTGGCCATTTTAGTAACATCTGCCACTTGGGGCCCATTTACCATCAGGGCCCCCAACCCCTGGGAGAGATAGCGGCCATCTTATTTCCATCTGCCGCTCGGGGCCCAGTTACCATCTTTAGGTGAGGTAAGTGCCGTCCACTGATGATCTTCTCACCTCACGACTCTTCTACAGCCGCCTGGACACTGAATTTCTGATTTGTTTTGCAGTTGTCACCCCAACATCGTGGTCTTTACCACCTAAACCATCAGAAATTCCCATGAAGACTCCTCCAGTGATGAGCAGACGTGAGATCCGGTAAGTCTGACGTCTTCCGCTCGTCTTCATCTTCTCCTTGTGGTGAAGGTTTTGTGAATTTTTTTGCTTATTTGTATTTTTTCCTTTTCTAGGATCCAACTTTGAAAAATATGAAAAAAGTTTCCGGTTTCTTCTGATCCAGGATCGAGCTGTGTAAGGGTGGACTGGCGGCCATATCCACGGGTGAAGAAGGACCCTCCCCCTCTTCATCTCACCGATCATCGCATGTTAAAGGGCCGGAGCCACAGAAAACCGCACAGAAATTCTACCAGATTCTATAATAAACATCTTTATTTTTACCATTTTTAGTGTTTTCATTTCTAGATTGGGGAATTTATCCAGGGAACCTGTGTTCTATGGGGGTCCGAAGGTTATAGGTGTAATACTCTGCAGAATATATCACTATGTATCTGTCAGGAGGTGGAGAGGACAGAGCAATGTTCTGCAGATATCTAGAGAGGACAGTGGTGCAATAATCTGCAGAATATATCACTCTGTATCTGTCTGGAGGCTTTTTGGAATTTTTCTTGAAAATATAAACAATTGCTGGTAAATTTATACATTTTCTAACGACATAAAACAGAAGGACAGATAAAGTAATGCCAACAAGGGACAATATATTACCCCCCCCCCCCCCATAAAAAGTGGGGGTGAAATGTCCGAATGTTTCTCTTATTCTGCAGATATCATTTTATTCCTTTATTTCACTAACACAGCAGATGATAACAGAGAATCACAGCTCAATATTTATTACCCCGATTCTGCAGTGTTTAGTGATATGACATATGTGGCCCTAGTGTGCCATGTGACTTACTGGACTCTTTGCGGAGCAACTCACGCGGCGGCAGAAACGGGAGAACAAATATGAAAGACCCCCAGTTTGTGCAAAGTGAGATTGAGCTGGGCAGCATAAAGCACCCGTCAGCTGAGTGGACCCTCGTATAAGAGCAGGGGGCCCCGGCATTTGCCCGGTTCGACCATGTGTGTACGGTGGCCCTGATCTGTGTCCTGAGAACGTAGATGTAGTTGACACCGGGACATGCCAGCGGCCGATCGGGACACCACCTGGAATCTGGGACTGTTGGGAGGTATGGAGACCCTCCCCAAATGACCCCATTTTGGATTCTACACCCCTCAGGGTGAGCATTTAGGGCCGCAGTGAGCATTTTGACCCCACAGGTGTTACATCGATTGTATTAGAATTGAGCAGTGGAAATAAAAAGTTGTTTTAGCTCAAAATTTCTTTATATTCAAAAAGAAAGAAACGATAACAAGGAGTACATCAGGGTATATGTAATCTGTGAGGAGTACATCAGGATATATGTAATCTGTGAGGAGTACATCAGGGTATATGTAATCTGTGAGGAGTACATCAGGGTATATGTAATCTGTGAGGAGTACATCAGGGTATATGTAATATGTGAGGAGTACATCAGGGTATATGTAATCTGTGAGGAGTACATCAGGGTGTATGTAATATGTGAGGAGTACATCAGGGTATATGTAATATGTGAGGAGTACATCAGGGTATATGTAATCTGCGAGGAGTACATCAGGGTATATGTAATCTGTGAGGAGTACATCAGGGTATATGTAATCTGCGAGGAGTACATCAGGGTATATGTAATCTGTGAGGAGTACATCAGGGTATATGTAATCTGTGAGGCGTATATCAGGGTATATGTAATCTGTGAGGAGTACATCAGGGTATATGTAAACTGTGAGGAGTATATCAGGGTATATGTAATCTGTGAGGCGTATATCAGGGTATATGTAATATGTGAGGAGTACATCAGGGTATATGTAATATGTGAGGAGTACATCAGGATATATGTAATCTGTGAGGAGTACATCAGGGTATATGTAATCTGTGAGGAGTACATCAGGGTATATGTAATATGTGAGGAATACATCAGGGTATATGTAATATGTGAGGAGTACATCAGGGTATATGTAATATGTGAGGAGTACATCAGGGTATATGTAATCTGTGAGGAGTACATCAGGGTATATGTAATATGCGAGGAGTACATCAGGGTATATGTAATATGTGAGGAGTACATCAGGGTATATGTAATATGTGAGGAGTACATCAGGGTATATGTAATATGTGAGTAGTACATCAGGGTATATGTAATATGTGAGGAGTACATCAGGGTATATGTAATATGTGAGGAGAACATCAGGGAATATGTAATATGTGAGGAGTACATCAGGGTATATGTAATATGTGAGGAGTACATCAGGGTATATGTAATATGTGAGTAGTACATCAGGGTATATGTAATATGTGAGGAGTACATCAGGTTATATGTAATCTGTGAGGAGTATATCAGGGTATATGTAATATGTGAGGAATACATCAGGGTATATGTAATATGTGTGGAGTACATCAGGGTATATGTAATATGTGAGGAGTACATCAGGGTATATGTAATATGTGAGGAGTACATCAGGGTATATGTAATATGTGAGGAGTACATCAGGGTATATGTAATATGTGAGGAGTACATCAGGGTATATGTAATATGTGAGTAGTACATCAGGGTATATGTAATATGTGAGGAGTACATCAGGGTATATGTAATCTGTGAGGAGTACATCAGTGTATATGTAATATGTGAAGAGTACATCAGAGTATATGTAATCTGTGAGGAGTACATCAGGGTATATGTAATCTGTGAGGAGTACATCAGTGTATATGTAAGATGTGAGGAGTACATCAGGGTATATGTAATATGTGAGGAGTACATCAGGGTATATGTAATCTGTGAGGAGTGCATCAGGGTATATGTAATCTGTGACGAGTACATCAGGGTATATGTAATATGTGAGGAGTGCATCAGGGTATATGTAATCTGTGAGGAGTACATCAGTGTATATGTAATATGTGAGGAGTACATCAGAGTATATGTAATCTGTGAGGAGTACATCAGGGTATATGTAATCTGTGAGGAGTACATCAGTGTATATGTAAGATGTGAGGAGTACATCAGGGTATATGTAAGATGTGAGGAGTACATCAGGGTATATGTAAGCTGTGAGGAGTACATCAGGGTATATGTAATATGTGAGGAGTACATCAGGGTATATGTAATATGTGAGGAGTACATCAGGGTATATGTAATCTGTGAGGAGTACATCAGGGTATATGTAATATGTGAGGAGTGCATCAGGATATATGTAATATGTGAGGAGTACATCAGGGTATATGTAATATGTGAGGAGTACATCAGGGTATATGTAATATGTAAGGAGTACATCAGGATATATGTAATCTGTGAGGAGTACATCAGGATATATGTAATATGTGCGGAGTACATGAGGGTATATGTAATATGTGAGGAGTACATCAGGATATATGTAATCTGTGAGGAGTACATCAGGATATATGTAATCTGTGAGGAGTACATCAGGGTATATGTAATCTGTGAGGAGTACATCAGGGTATATGTAATATGTGAGGAGTACATCAGGGTATATGTAATATGTGAGGCGTACATCAGGGTATATGTAAGATGTGAGGAGTACATCAAGATATATGTAATATGTGAGGAGTACATCAGGATATATGTAATCTGTGAGGAGTACATCAGGGTGTATGTAATATGCGAGGAGTACATCAGGGTATATGTAATATGTGAGGAGTGCATCAGGATATATGTAATATGTGAGGAGTACATCAGGGTATATGTAATATGTGAGTAGTACATCAGGGTATATGTAATCTGTGAGGAGTACATCAGGGTATATGTAATATGTGAGGAGTACATCAGGGTATATGTAATCTGTGAGGAGTACATCAGGGTATATGTAATATGTGAGGAGTACATCAGGATATATGTAATATGTGAGTAGTACATCAGGGTATATGTAATATGTGAGGAGTACATCAGGGTATATGTAATCTGTGAGGAGTACATCAGTGTATATGTAATATGTGAGGAGTACATCAGAGTATATGTAATCTGTGAGGAGTACATCAGGATATATGTAATCTGTGAGGAGTACATCAGGGTATATGTAATCTGTGAGGAGTACATCAGGGTATATGTAATCTGTGAGGAGTACATCAGGGTATATGTAATCTGTGAGGAGTACATCAGGGTATATGTAATCTGTGAGGAGTACATCAGGGTATATGTAATATGTGAGGAGTACATCAGGGTATATGTAATCTGTGAGGAGTACATCAGGGTATATGTAATATGTGAGGAGTACATCAGGGTATATGTAATATGTGAGGAGTGCATCAGGATATATGTAATATGTGAGGAGTACATCAGGGTATATGTAATATGTGAGGAGTACATCAGGGTATATGTAATATGTAAGGAGTACATCAGGATATATGTAATCTGTGAGGAGTACATCAGGATATATGTAATCTGTGAGGAGTACATCAGGGTATATGTAATCTGTGAGGAGTACATCAGGGTATATGTAATATGTGAGGAGTACATCAGGGTATATGTAATATGTGAGGCGTACATCAGGGTATATGTAAGATGTGAGGAGTACATCAGGATATATGTAATATGTGAGGAGTACATCAGGATGTATGTAATCTGTGAGGAGTACATCAGGGTGTATGTAATATGCGAGGAGTACATCAGGGTATATGTAATATGTGAGGAGTACATCAGGGTATATGTAATCTGTGAGGAGTACATCAGGGTATATGTAATCTGTGAGGAGTACATCAGGGTATATGTAAGCTGTGAGGAGTACATCAGGGTATATGTAATCTGTGAGGAGTACATCAGGGTATATGTAATCTGTACGGAGTACAGCAGGGTATATGTAATCTGTGAGGAGTAAATCAGGGTATATGTAATCTGTGAGGAGTACATCAGGGTATATGTAATCTGTGAGGAGTACATCAGGGTATATGTAAGATGTGAGGAGTACATCAGGGTATATGTAATCTGTGAGGAGTACATCAGGGTATATGTAATCTGTGCGGAGTACATCAGGGTATATGTAATCTGTGAGGAGTACATCAGGGTATATGTAATCTGTGAGGAGTACATCAGGATATATGTAATATGTGAGGAGTACATCAGGGTATATGTAATATGTGAGGAGTACATCAGGGTATATGTAAGATGTGAGGAGTACATCAGGGTATATGTAATCTGTGAGGAGTACATCAGGATATATGTAAGATGTGAGGAGTACATCAGGGTATATGTAATCTGTGAGGAGTACATCAGGGTATATGTAATATGTGAGGAGTACATCAGGGTATATGTAATCTGTGCGGGGTACATCAGGATATATGTAAAATGTTTATATTTCCGGTGATTGCGCGGTGTGAGGGGTTTCATATTTCCGATGATTGCGCGGTGTGAGGTGTTATATTTCCGGTGATTGCGCGGTGTGAAGATTTTATATTTCCGGTGATTGCGCGGTGTGAGGGGTTTCATATTTCCGATGATTGCGCGGTGTGAGGGGTTTCATATTTCCGATGATTGCGCGGTGTGAGGGGTTTAGATTTCCGGTGATTGCGCGGTGTGAGGGGTTTATATTTCCGGTGATTGCGCGGTGTGAGGGGTTTTAGATTTCCGGTGGTTGCGCGGTGTGAGGGGTTTATATTTCCGGTGATTGCGCGGTGTGAGGGGGTTTATATTTCCGGTGATTGCGCGGTGTGAGGGGGTTATATTTCCGATGATTGCGCGGTGTGGGGGGTTTTATATTTCCGGTGATTGCGTGGTGTGAGGGGTTTTATATTTCTGCTGATTGCGAGGTGTGGGGGGTTTTATATTTCCGGAGATTGCGCGGTGTGGGGGTTTTTATATTTCCGGTGATTGCGCGGTATGAGGGATTTATATTTCCGGTGATTGCCCGGTGTGAGGGGTTTTATATTTCCGGTGATTGCGCGGTGTGGGGGTTTTATATTTCCGGTGATTGCGCGATGTGAGGGGGTTTATATTTCCGGTGATTGCGCGGTGTGGGGGGGTTTTATATTTCCGGTGACTGCGCGGTGGGAGGGGGTTTATATTTCCGGTGATTGCGCGGTGTGTGGGGTTTTATATTTCCGGTGATTGCGCGGTGTGAGGGGTTTTATATTTCCGGTGATTGCGCGGTGTGAGGGGTTTTATATTTCCGGTGATTGCGCGGTGTGAGGGGTTTTATATTTCCGGTGATTGCGCGGTGTGAGGGGTTTATATTTCCGGTGATTGCGCGGTGTGGGGGGTTTATATTTCCGGTGATTGCGCGGTGTGAGGGGTTTTATATTTCCGATGATTGCGCGGTGTGAGGGGTTTATATTTCCGGTGATTGCGCGGTGTGAGGGGTTTTATATTTCCGGTGATTGCGCGGTGTGGAGGGGTTTATATTTACGGTGATTGCGCGCTGTGGGGGGGTTTATATTTCCGGAGATTGCGCGGTGTGAGGGGTTTTATATTTCCGGTAATTGCGCGGTGTGAGGGGTTTTATATTTCCGGAGATTGCTCGGTGTGGGGGTTTTATATTTCCGGTGATTGCGCGGTGTGAGGGGTTTATATTTCCGGTGATTGCGCGGTGTGAGGGGTTTTATATTTCCGGTTATTGTGCTGTGTGAGGGGTTTATATTTCCGGTGATTGCGCGGTGTGAGGGGTTTATATTTACGGTGATTGCGCGGTGTGAGGGGGTTTATATTTCCGGTGATTGCGCGGTGTGAGGGGTTTTATATTTCCGGTGATTGCACGGTGTGGGGGTTTTATATTTCCGGTGATTGCGCGGTGTGAGGGGTTTGATATTTCCGGTGATTGCGCGGTGTGAGGGGTTTTATATTTCCGGTGATTGCGCGGTGTGAGGGTTTTATATTTCCGGTGATTGCGCGTTGTGGGGGTTTTATATTTCCGGTGATTGCGCGGTGTGTGGGGTTTTATATTTCCGGTGATTGCGCGGTGTGAGGGGTTTATATTTCCGGTGATTGCGCGGTGTGAGGGGTTTATATTTCCGGTGATTGCGCGGTGTGAGGGGGTTTTATATTCCCGGTGATTGCGCGGTGTGGGGGGGGTTTATATTTCCGGTGATTGCGCGGTGTGAGGGGTTTATATTTCCGGTGATTGCGCGGTGTGGGGGGTTTTACATTTCCGGTGATTGCGCGGTGTGGGGGGGGTTAATATTTCCGGTGATTGCGCGGTGTGAGGGGTTTATATTTCCGGTGATTGCGCGGTGTGAGGGGTTTATATTTCCGGTGATTGCGCAGTGTGAGGGGTTTATATTTCCGTTGATTGCGCGGTGTGGGGGGGGGGGTTTATATTTGCGGTGGTTGCGCGGTGTGAGGGGTTTTATATTTCCGGTGATTGCGCGGTGTGAGGGGTTTATATTTCCGGTGATTGCGCGGTGTGGGGGGTTTTATATTTCCAGGGATTTCGCGGTGTGAGGGGTTTATATTTCCGGTGATTGCGCGGTGTGGGGGTTTGTATTTCCGGTGATTGCGCGGTGTGAGGGGTTTATATTTCCGGTGATTGCGCGGTGTGGGGGTTTGTATTTCCGGTGATTGCGTGGTGTGGGGGGGGTTTATATTTCCGGTGATTGCGCGGTGTGGGGGGTTTGTATTTCCGGTGATTGCGCGGTGTGGGGGGTTTGTATTTCCGGTGATTGCGTGGTGTGGGGGGGTTTATATTTCCGGTGATTGCGCGGTGTGAGGGGTTTATATTTCCGGTGATTGCGCGGTGTGGGGGGGGGGTTTATATTTCCGGTGATTGCGCGGTGTGGG
>NW_027462789.1:0-28482 GCF_050947455.1 Rhinoderma darwinii
AAAGCAACAAGCAATGGCTTTTGACAAGCCCTCCAAAAATGTACCCTTTTTATTGGCAGATGCCTGCCGGGGTTCTTCCATACATGGATGTAAAAGCAACAAGCAATGGCTTTTGACAAGCCCTCCAAAAATTGACCCTTTTTATTGGCAGATGCCTGCCGGGGTTCTTCCATACATAGATGTAAAAGCAACAAGCAATGGCTTTTGACAAGCCCTCCAAAAATGTACCCTTTTTATTGGTAGATGCCTGCCGGGGTTCTTCCATACATTAATGTAAAAGCAACAAGCAATGGCTTTTGACAAGCCCTCCAAAAATTGACCCTTTTTTTTGGCAGATGCCTGCCGGGGTTCTTCCATACATGGATGTAAAAGCAACAAGCAATGGCTTTTGACAAGCCCTCCAAAAATTGATCCTTTTTTTTGGAAGATGCCTGCCGGGGTTCTTCCATAAATTAATGTAAAAGCAACAAGCAATGGCTTTTCACAAGCCCTCCAAAAATTTACCCTTTTTATTGGCAGATGCCCTCCGGGGTTCTTCCATACATGGATGTAAAAGCAACAAGCAATGGCTTTTGACAAGCCCTCCATAAATTTACCCTTATTATTGGCAGATGCCTGCCGGGGTTCTTCCATACATAGATGTAAAAGCAACAAGCAATGGCTTTTGACAAGCCCTCCAAAAATTGACCCTTTTTTTTGGCAGATGCCTGCCGGGGTTCTTCCATACATAGATGTAAAAGCAACAAGCAATGGCTTTTGACAAGCCCTCCAAAAATTTACCCTTTTTAGTGGCAGATGCCTGCCGGGGTTCTTCCATACATTAATGTAAAAGCAACAAGCAATGGCTTTTGACAAGCCCTCCAAAAATTTACCCTTTTTATTGGCAGATGCCTGCCGGGGTTCTTCCATACATAGATGTAAAAGCAACAAGCAATGGCTTTTGACAAGCCCTCCAAAAATTGACCCTTTTTTTTGGCAGATGCCTGCCGGGGTTCTTCCATACATGGATGTAAAAGCAACAAGCAATGGCTTTTGACAAGCCCTCCAAAAATTGATCCTTTTTTTTTCGCAGATGCCTGCCGGGGTTCTTCCATACATGGATGTAAAAGCAACAAGCAATGGCTTTTCACAAGCCCTCCAAAAATTTACCCTTTTTATTGGCAGATGCCTGTTGGGGTTCTTCCATACATGAATGTAAAAGCAACAAGCAATGGCTTTTGACAAGCCCTCCAAAAATTGACCCTTTTTTTGGCAGATGCCTGCCGGGGTTCTTCCATACATAGATGTAAAAGCAACAAGCAATGACTTTTCACAAGCCCTCCAAAAATTTACCCTTTTTAGTGGCAGATGCCTGCCGGGGTTCTTCCATACATTAATGTAAAAGCAACAAGCAATGGCTTTTGACAAGCCCTCCAAAAATTGACCCTTTTTAATGGCAGATGCCTGCCGGGGTTCTTCCATACATAGATGTAAAAGCAACAAGCAATGGCTTTTGACAAGCCCTCCAAAAATTGACCCTTTTTAGTGGCAGATGCCTGCCGGGGTTCTTCCATACATAGATGTAAAAGCAACAAGCAATGGCTTTTGACAAGCCCTCCAAAAATTGACCCTTTTTAGTGGCAGATGCCTGCCGGGGTTCTTCCATACATAGATGTAAAAGTAACAAGCAATGACTTTTGACAAGCCCTCCAAAAATTGACCCTTTTTATTGGCAGATGCCTGCCGGGGTTCTTCCATACATGGATGTAAAAGCAACAAGCAATGGCTTTTGACAAGCCCTCCAAAAATTTACCCTTTTTTTGGCAGATGCCTGCCGGGGTTCTTCCATACATAGATGTAAAAGCAACAAGCAATGGCTTTTGACAAGCCCTCCAAAAATTGACCCTTTTTATTGGCAGATGCCTGCCGGGGTTCTTCCATACATAGATGTAAAAGCAACAAGCAATGGCTTTTGACAAGCCCTCCAAAAATTGACCCTTTTTAGTGGCAGATGCCTGCCGGGGTTCTTCCATACATAGATGTAAAAGTAACAAGCAATGACTTTTGACAAGCCCTCCAAAAATTGACCCTTTTTAGTGGCAGATGCCTGCCGGGGTTCTTCCATACATGGATGTAAAAGCAACAAGCAATGGCTTTTGACAAGCCCTCCAAAAATGTACCCCTTTTATTGGCAGATGCCTGCCGGGGTTCTTCCATACATGAATGTAAAAGCAACAAGCAATGGCTTTTGACATGCCCTCCAAAAATTGACCCTTTTTTTTGGCAGATGCCTGCCGGGGTTCTTCCATATATAGATGTAAAAGCAACAAGCAATGGCTTTTGACAAGCCCTCCAAAAATTGACCCTTTTTTTTGGCAGATGCCTGCCGGGGTTCTTCCATACATAGATGTAAAAGCAAAAAGCAATGGCTTTTGACAAGCCCTCCAAAAATGTACCCTTTTTATTGGTAGATGCCTGCCGGGGTTCTTCCATACATTAATGTAAAAGCAACAAGCAATGGCTTTTGACAAGCCCTCCAAAAATTGACCCTTTTATTTGGCAGATGCCTGCCGGGGTTCTTCCATACATAGATGTAAAAGCAACAAGCAATGGCTTTTGACAAGCCCTCCAAAAATTGACCCTTTTTATTGGCAGATGCCTGCCGGGGTTCTTCCATACATAGATGTAAAAGCAACAAGCAATGGCTTTTGACAAGCCCTCCAAAAATTAACCCTTTTTTTGGCAGATGCCTGCCGGGGTTCTTCCATAGATAGATGTAAAAGTAAAAAGCAATGGCTTTTGACAAGCCCTCCAAAAATTGACCCTTTTTATTGGCAGATGCCTGCCGGGGTTCTTCCATACATAGATGTAAAAGCAACAAGTAATGGCTTTTGACAAGCCCTCCAAAAATTGACCCTTTTTTTTTGGCAGATGCCTGCCGGGGTTCTTCCATACATAGATGTAAAAGCAACAAGCAATGACTTTTCACAAGCCCTCCAAAAATTTACCCTTTTTAGTGGCAGATGCCTGCCGGGGTTCTTCCATACATGGATGTAAAAGCAACAAGCAATGGCTTTTGACAAGCCCTCCAAAAATTGATCCTTTTTTTTGGCAGATGCCTGCCGGGGTTCTTCCATAAATTAATGTAAAAGCAACAAGCAATGGCTTTTCACAAGCCCTCCAAAAATTTACCCTTTTTATTGGCAGATGCCCTCCGGGGTTCTTCCATACATGGATGTAAAAGCAACAAGCAATGGCTTTTGACAAGCCCTCCAAAAATGTACCCTTTTTATTGGCAGATGCCTGCCGGGGTTCTTCCATACATAGATGTAAAAGCAACAAGCAATGGCTTTTGACAAGCCCTCCAAAAATTAACCCTTTTTTTGGCAGATGCCTGCCGGGGTTCTTCCATAGATAGATGTAAAAGTAAAAAGCAATGGCTTTTGACAAGCCCTCCAAAAATTGACCCTTTTTATTGGCAGATGCCTGCCGGGGTTCTTCCATACATAGATGTAAAAGCAACAAGTAATGGCTTTTGACAAGCCCTGCAAAAATTGACCCTTTTTTTTGGCAGATGCCTGCCGGGGTTCTTCCATACATGGATGTAAAAGCAACAAGCAATGGCTTTTGACAAGCCCTCCAAAAATTGACACTTTTTATTGGCAGATGCCTGCCGGGGTTCTTCCATACATGGATGTAAAAGCAACAAGCAATGGCTTTTGACAAGCCCTCCAAAATTGTACCCTTTTTTTTGGCAGATGCCTGCCGGGGTTCTTCCATACATAGATGTAAAAGTAACAAGCAATGGCTTTTGACAAGCCCTCCAAAAATTAACCCTTTTTTTGGCAGATGCCTGCCGGGGTTCTTCCATAGATAGATGTAAAAGTAAAAAGCAATGGCTTTTGACAAGCCCTCCAAAAATTTACCCTTTTTATTGGCAGATGCCTGCCGGGGTTCTTCCATACATAGATGTAAAAGCAACAAGTAATGGCTTTTGACAAGCCCTGCAAAAATTGACCCTTTTTTTTGGCAGATGCCTGCCGGGGTTCTTCCATACATGGATGTAAAAGCAACAAGCAATGGCTTTTGACAAGCCCTCCAAAAATTGACCCTTTTTATTGGCAGATGCCTGCCGGGGTTCTTCCATACATGGATGTAAAAGCAACAAGCAATGGCTTTTGACAAGCCCTCCAAAAATTTACCCTTTTTTTGGCAGATGCCTGCCGGGGTTCTTCCATACATAGATGTAAAAGCAACAAGCAATGGCTTTTGACAAGCCCTCCAAAAATTGACCCTTTTTATTGGCAGATGCCTGCCGGGGTTCTTCCATACATAGATGTAAAAGCAACAAGCAATGGCTTTTAACAAGCCCTCCAAAAATTGACCCTTTTTAGTGGCAGATGCCTGCCGGGGTTCTTCCATACATAGATGTAAAAGTAACAAGCAATGACTTTTGACAAGCCCTCCAAAAATTGACCCTTTTTAGTGGCAGATGCCTGCCGGGGTTCTTCCATACATGGATGTAAAAGCAACAAGCAATGGCTTTTGACAAGCCCTCCAAAAATGTACCCCTTTTATTGGCAGATGCCTGCCGGGGTTCTTCCATACATGAATGTAAAAGCAACAAGCAATGGCTTTTGACAAGCCCTCCAAAAATTGACCCTTTTTTTTGGCAGATGCCTGCCGGGGTTCTTCCATATATAGATGTAAAAGCAACAAGCAATGGCTTTTGACAAGCCCTCCAAAAATTGACCCTTTTTTTTGGCAGATGCCTGCCGGGGTTCTTCCATACATAGATGTAAAAGCAAAAAGCAATGGCTTTTGACAAGCCCTCCAAAAATGTACCCTTTTTATTGGTAGATGCCTGCCGGGGTTCTTCCATACATTAATGTAAAAGCAACAAGCAATGGCTTTTGACAAGCCCTCCAAAAATTGACCCTTTTATTTGGCAGATGCCTGCCGGGGTTCTTCCATACATAGATGTAAAAGCAACAAGCAATGGCTTTTGACAAGCCCTCCAAAAATTGACCCTTTTTATTGGCAGATGCCTGCCGGGGTTCTTCCATACATAGATGTAAAAGCAACAAGCAATGGCTTTTGACAAGCCCTCCAAAAATTAACCCTTTTTTTGGCAGATGCCTGCCGGGGTTCTTCCATAGATAGATGTAAAAGTAAAAAGCAATGGCTTTTGACAAGCCCTCCAAAAATTGACCCTTTTTATTGGCAGATGCCTGCCGGGGTTCTTCCATACATAGATGTAAAAGCAACAAGTAATGGCTTTTGACAAGCCCTCCAAAATTGTACCCTTTTTTTGGCAGATGCCTGCCGGGGTTCTTCCATACATAGATGTAAAAGCAACAAGCAATGACTTTTCACAAGCCCTCCAAAAATTTACCCTTTTTAGTGGCAGATGCCTGCCGGGGTTCTTCCATACATGGATGTAAAAGCAACAAGCAATGGCTTTTGACAAGCCCTCCAAAAATTGATCCTTTTTTTTGGCAGATGCCTGCCGGGGTTCTTCCATAAATTAATGTAAAAGCAACAAGCAATGGCTTTTCACAAGCCCTCCAAAAATTTACCCTTTTTATTGGCAGATGCCCTCCGGGGTTCTTCCATACATGGATGTAAAAGCAACAAGCAATGGCTTTTGACAAGCCCTCCAAAAATGTACCCTTTTTATTGGCAGATGCCTGCCGGGGTTCTTCCATACATGGATGTAAAAGCAACAAGCAATGGCTTTTGACAAGCCCTCCAAAAATTGACCCTTTTTATTGGCAGATGCCTGCCGGGGTTCTTCCATACATAGATGTAAAAGCAACAAGCAATGGCTTTTGACAAGCCCTCCAAAAATTAACCCTTTTTTTGGCAGATGCCTGCCGGGGTTCTTCCATAGATAGATGTAAAAGTAAAAAGCAATGGCTTTTGACAAGCCCTCCAAAAATTGACCCTTTTTATTGGCAGATGCCTGCCGGGGTTCTTCCATACATAGATGTAAAAGCAACAAGTAATGGCTTTTGACAAGCCCTGCAAAAATTGACCCTTTTTTTTGGCAGATGCCTGCCGGGGTTCTTCCATACATGGATGTAAAAGCAACAAGCAATGGCTTTTGACAAGCCCTCCAAAAATTGACACTTTTTATTGGCAGATGCCTGCCGGGGTTCTTCCATACATAGATGTAAAAGCAACAAGCAATGGCTTTTCACAAGCCCTCCAAAAATTGACCCTTTTTATTGGCAGATGCCTGCCGGGGTTCTTCCATACATAGATGTAAAAGCAACAAGCTGTAATGGTGGGGGGGGTAGGGAAACGGACAAGTGAGCCCTAATCTACCCGCCACTCTGTCCCTGCCTACTTGCAACGACCCGCCCTAGACGACGGGGTACAACTGGGCGGCGGTCCCTGCGCTCAGTAAGTGCATGACAAACACGACAAACAAACAAGGGAACACAAGCAAGGGAAATGGGCAGTTGCTCGCGGAAACACCGTGAGCAACAGAGTAGTGAACGAGCCGAGTCAAGCCAGGAGAGTGCGAGGTACAAAGCGAAAAGCAGAAGAGTAGTCGGTAAGCCAGGGTCTGTATGGAGCAGGATCAAAAAGTAGCAGGAGCTGTAGCTGGGCCAGGAAACCTCAAGGAAAGAATTCACAAGCACAGATGGACAGGAAGAGCAGGCTTAAATAGACCGAGGGCGGGAGCTAGCTGAGTCTGGCCAGGTTGCGATAGGCTCTCCCACTCCTAAGCCTGCCAGCCTGAGTGGAGGAAGCTGGTGTCTGTCTCAGGGATGTACACTCAGGTGTTGACTGATTAATTCTGGGAGTTAACCCTGAAGCAGTGCCTGGCAGATCCTTTACAGTACCCCCCCTTTTATGAGGGGCCACCGGACCCTTTCTAAGTGGACCTGGCTTACTGGGGAAACGCAGGTGGAACCTCCTGACCAATACCCCAGCGTGAACATCCCGGGCGGGTACCCAAGTCCTCTCCTCGGGCCCGTATCCTCTCCAATGGACCAGGTACTGGAGGGAGCCTTGGACCATCTTGCTGTCCACGATCCTGGCCACCTCAAATTCCACCCCCTCAGGGGTGAGGACGGGAACAGGAGGTTTCCTCGAGGGGGCCAAGGACGGGGAGCAGCGTTTCAGGAGGGAGGCATGAAACACGTTGTGTATACGAAAAGACGGGGGTAACTCCAGCCGGAAAGAGACAGGACTGAGGACCTCAATGACCTTATACGGCCCAATAAACCGGGGAGCAAACTTTTTGGACGGAACCTTGAGACGCAAGTTCCTGGATGACAACCACACCAGATCCCCGACCACAAACAGGGGGTTAGCAGAACGTCTTCTATCGGCCTGAGCCTTCTGTATGCTCTGGGACGCCTCTAGGTTCTTCTGAACCTGGGCCCAGACTGTGCACAGATCCCGATGAACGACCTCCACCTCGGGATTGTTGGAACAACCAGGTGAAACGGAGGAGAACCGTGGATTAAACCCAAAATTACAGAAAAAGGGAGAGACCCCTGACGAGTTACTGACCCGGTTATTAAGGGAAAATTCGGCGAGGGGAATGAAAGAAACCCAATCAAATTGACAGTCAGAGACAAAACATCTTAAGTATTGTTCTAGAGACTGATTAGTCCTCTCCGTTTGGCCATTGGTTTCAGGATGGAAGGCAGAGGAGAAGGACAGATCAATCCCCAACTTATTACAGAAGGCTCTCCAAAACAATGAAACAAATTGTACCCCTCTGTCAGAAACAATATTGACGGGGACCCCATGGAGACGCAGGATGTGTTTGATAAACAAGGTAGCCAACGTCTTGGCGTTGGGTAGTTTCTTGAGGGGCACAAAGTGGCACATTTTACTGAAGCGGTCTACCACCACCCACACCACCGACTTGCCTTGGGATGGAGGCAAATCGGTGATAAAATCCATGGAGATATGTGTCCAAGGTCTCTGGGGAATGGGCAACGAACGCAGTAAGCCCGCTGGTCGGGACCTGGGAGTCTTGGACCTGGCACAAACCTCACAGGCGGCGACGTAGGCCTTAACGTCTTTAGGCAAACCAGGCCACCAATAATTTCTGGTAATGAGGTGTTTGGTACCCAGGATGCCTGGATGGCCAGATAGTGCGGAGTCGTGATTTTCCCTAAGTACCCTTAGCCGGAATTGCAGGGGAACAAACAGCTTGTTCTCAGGAAGGTTCCCAGGAGCTGAACCTTGATCAGCAGCAATTTCAGAGACTAAATCGGACTCGATAGAGGAAATGACTATACCTGGAGGCAAAATACAAACAGGATCTTCCTCCGAAGGAGGGCTGGCCATGAAGCTACGCGACAGTGCATCCGCCTTAATATTTTTAGACCCGGCCCTATAGGTAACCAAAAAATTGAATCTGGTAAAAAACAACGCCCATCGAGCTTGTCTCGGGTTTAGCCTCCGGGCAGATTCTAGGAAAACCAGATTCTTGTGGTCGGTAAGGACCGTTACCTGGTGCCTAGCCCCCTCCAGGAAGTGGCGCCACTCTTCAAATGCCCATTTAATGGCTAAAAGTTCGCGGTTGCCAATATCATAGTTACACTCCGTGGGCGAAAACTTCCTAGAAAAGTAAGCACAGGGGCGGAGATGGGTGAGGGAGCTGGTACCCTGGGACAAGACGGCCCCCACTCCCACCTCGGACGCGTCAACCTCCACAATAAATGGCTCCCTTTGGTTGGGCTGAACCAGCACGGGGGCCGAGATAAAGCACTTCTTGAGGGTCTCAAAAGCCTGGACGGCCTCAGGGGGCCAATGGAGGACATCAGCACCCTTGCGAGTGAGGTCCGTAAGAGGCTTAGCGACGACCGAGAAGTTAGCAATAAATCTCCTGTAATAGTTAGCGAACCCCAAAAAACACTGTAGCGCTTTCAGGGAGGCAGGTTGGACCCATTCAGCCACAGCCTGAACCTTGGCAGGGTCCATGCGGAATTCATGAGGAGTGAGGATTTGACCTAAAAATGGTATCTCCTGTACCCCAAATACACATTTTTCGATTTTGGCAAACAGTTTGTTTTCTCGAAGGACCTGGAGCACTTTCCTGACATGCTCTATGTGGGAGGACCAGTCCCTGGAAAACACCAGTATGTCATCAAGGTACACTACAAGAAATATCCCCAGGTAATTTCTCAAAATCTCATTTATGAAGTTCTGGAAGACCGCATGGGCATTGCACAACCCAAAGGGCATGACGAGGTATTCGAAATGGCCTTCGGGCGTGTTAAACGCAGTCTTCCACTCATCCCCCTCTTTGATGCGAATAAGGTTATACGCCCCCCGTAGATCCAATTTAGAGAACCATTGGGCCCCCTGAACCTGATTAAAGAGATCAGGAATCAAAGGAAGGGGATACTGGTTCCTTACCGTGACCTTATTCAGGCCACGGTAGTCAATGCATGGCCTAAGACCCCCATCCTTCTTCCCTACGAAGAAGAAGCCAGCACCTACCGGAGAAGAAGAGGGACGAATGTAACCCTTGGCCAGGGATTCCTGGATATACTCCCTCATGGCTTCACGTTCGGGACAGGAAAGGTTAAATATTCTACCCTTAGGAAGCTTAGCTCCTGGTACCAATTCGATAGCGCAATCGTATTCTCTATGAGGCGGTAATACTTCGGAGGCCTCTTTAGAGAAAACATCAGCGAAGTCCTGAACAAACTCGGGTAGCGTATTCACCTCCTTAGGGGGAGAAATAGAATTAACAGAAAAACATGACGTACAACATTCATTACCCCATTTGGTTAGCTCCCCAGTAGAGATGAGCGAACCGGGACAACCGAACCCGGTTTCGGTCCGAACTTCCGGTAAAGTTCGGTTCGCAGCGAATCCGAACTTCACCGGGTTCGGCCGAACCCGTTTTGACCGAACCCGGTCAAAAACATTATACAAATCGGCAGCCACTTATCTCTATCAATCACTGATAGAGAAAAGAGGCTGCTGATTAAAAATAAAATAAAAAGCATTTCATACGTACCCGGTCGTTGTCTTGTTAACGAGTCCCTCTTCTTCCTCCAGTCCGACCTTTTCTGACGCGGCAGCCTGTGATTGGCTGCAGAGGCCTCTGCAGCCTGTGATTGGCTGCAGAGGCCGCGGCAGCCTGTGATTGGCTGCAGCGCTCACAAGGCTGCATCGTCATCAAGGAATGTCGGGCCGGATGTCGAGAGGGACGCGTCACCAAGGCAACGGCCAGGAGACCGGACTGGAGGAAGCAGAAAGTTCTCGGTAAGTATGAACGTCTTTTTTTTTACAGGTACTGTGATCGGTAGTCACTGTCCAGGGTACTGAAACAGTTACTGCCGATCAGTTAACTCTTTCAGCACCCTGAACAGTGACTATTTAGTGTATGTGCACACACACTAATTACGTCCGTAAATGACGGACGTATTTCGGCCGCAAGTACCGGACCGAACACAGTGCAGGGAGCCGGGCTCCTAGCATCATACTTATGTACGATGCTAGGAGTCCCTGCCTCTCTGCAGGACAACTGTCCCGTACTGTAATCATGTTTTCAGTACGGGACAGTAGTTCCACGGAGAGGCAGGGACTCCTAGCATCGTACATAAATATGATGCTAGGAGCCCGGCTCCCTGCAGGGTGTTCGGTCCGGTACTTGCGGCCGAAATACGTCCGTCAATTACGGACGTAATTAGTGTGTGTGCACATACCCTTACTGACGTCACCTAGCAACGCTGCCGTAATGATGGGTGCACACATGTAGCCACCCGTCATTACGGGGCCTCATGCACACGAGTCGACCATAAAAACACCCGTTATCACGGGTCGTAATTACGACCCGAAATAGCGGGCCCATAGACTTCTGTTAGCCACGGGTACCTTCCCGTTTTCTCACGGGAAGGTGCCCGTGCCCTTAAAAAGATAGAACATGTTCTATTTTTTTATTTTACGGGCCGTGCTCGTAATTACGACTCGTAACTACGAGCACGGCCGGCCGGCCACGGGCAGCCGGCCGCTTTTGCGAACCGTGCTGTCATTATAATTATAGCAGCACGGCCCGTAAAATAGAAAAATAGAACATGTTCTATTTTTTTAACGGCACGGGCACCTTCCCGTGAGAATACGGAAAGGTACCCGTGGGTAACAGAAGTCTATGAGCCCGTTATTGCGGGTCGTAATTACGACCCGCAATAACGGGTGTTTTTACGGTCGTGTGCATGATGGGAGCACGGCTCGGAAAAACGAACGGCTGCCCGTGCTCATCTCCTGAAATACTCTGTGCTGCCTTAAACTCTGTGGACAGGTCAGGATCCTGTTTCTTTTAAATGCTGCTAGGGAACCCGCTCGATCCACTATATAAGGCTACGCTACAGTGCAGCATTTAAAAGAAACAGGATCCTGACCTGTCCACAGAGTTTAAGGCAGCACAGAGTATTTCAGGAGATGAGCGTGCAGATTCAGTGCTGTTGTGAACTCTGCTCTTACCATTACGTAGCTCTCAGTCTGTTATCTCTCCTCCACTCCTGTCCTCAAGAACACCTTCACATGATTGCCAAGTCACCACGTAATGGTAAGAGCAGAGTTCACAGCAGCACAGAGTATTTCAGGAGATGAGCGTGCGGATCTTGTGCGTGGTGGTGACTTGCCAATCATGTGAACGTGTTATAGAGGACAGGAGTGGAGGAGATGTAACAGACTGAGCTACGTAATGGTAAGAACAGAGTTCACAGCAGCACAGAGTATTTCAGGAGAGGAGCGTGCAGATTCAGTGCTGCTGTGAACTCTGCTCTTACCATTACGTAGCTCAGTCTGTTACCTCTCCTCCACTCCTGTCCTCAATAACACCTTCACATGATTGGCAAGTCACCACCCCGCACAAGATCCGCACGCTCATCTCCTGAAATACTCTGTGCTGCTGTGAACTCTGCTCTTACCATTACGTGGTGACTTGCCAATCATGTGAAGGTGTTCTGGAGGACAGGAGTGGAGGAGAGGTAACAGACTGAGAGCTACGTAATGGTAAGAGCAGAGTTCGCAGCAGCACTGAATCTGCACGCTCATCTCCTGAAATACTCTGTGCTGCCTTAAACTCTATGGACAGGTCAGGATCCTGTTTCTTTTAAATGCTGCACTGTAGCGCAGCCTTATATAGTGGATCGAGCGGGTTCCCCAGCAGCATTTAAAAGAAACCGTGTTTGTGTATGTGTGTTTGTGTATATATGTGTGTTTGGGTATGTGACTTTGTCTGTTTTTGTTTTTATATGTGTGTGTGTATATATGGGTGTGTTTGTGTATATGTGTTTTGTGTATATGTTTGTGTATATATGGGTGTATTTGTGTATATGTTTGTGTGTAGATGTTTGTGTGTGTTTTTGTATATGTGTATATGTGTGTATATGGGTGTGTGTTTGTGTGTGTGTTTGGATATGTGTGAGTTCGTGTATATGTGTTTGTCTGTTTATGTGTGTGTGTATATCTTGTTGTGTTTGTGTATATATGTGTGTCTGTGTATGGTTGTTTGTGTGTGTGTGCGTGTATATATGTGTGTGTAGGAGAGTAGAAGTATTGGTATTGTTCACATTGATAACTGTTTTTTTATGTTGTTGCAGATTTTGATGTACCGATTGGACTACATCTACGATTCGTTGGACTACTGCGTAGATCTGCGTTTTTTCAAATTTTAATAAAATGGTTAACGAGGGTTTTGTTGGGGATTTCTTATTTCAATAAAAAAGAATTGTCTTTGTGTTTTTTTTTCAAACTTTATTAGTGCCTAGATAATGGCAGTTGGCTGATTGACAGCGTCCATTATTAAGGCGGTACTTAGTGTTAGCCGGTGCAGAGGCTAGCACTAACCACCCATTATTACCCCGGTACCCACCACCACCAGGGGTGCCGGGAAGAGCTTGGTACGATCCAGTACCCGACCATCTGTTGTGATGGTCGGGTACTGGGGCGGCCGTAGGCTGGTATTATGAGGCTGGGAAGGGCCAAAATCAGTGGACCTTCCCACCCTTGTAATGCTAGGCTGCTGCTGCTGTGTTGTATCGGGCTGGTTATAAAAATGGGGGGGACCCCCACGTCGTTTTTTTTTTGGAATTTAACAAATTTAGCAATAGACGGGTCCCCCACATTTTTAATAACCAGCCATATACAAGGCCGCAGCAGTCTGGCATTACATGGGTGGGAAGGGCCACTGGTTTTGTCCATTCCCAGGCTAATAACACTGTTGTATGTGGCTGGTTATGATAAATTGGGTGGAACCCCATGTCTTTTTAAAAAAAAAAAATGTAAATAAATAAATAATTTAAAAAAATGACGTGGGGTCCCCCCCACTTTTATAACCAGCCAGATACAACACAGCAGCAGCAGCCTAGCATTACAAGGGTGGGAAGGTCCACTGTTTTTGGCCCTTCCCAGCCTCATAATACCAGCCTGCGGCCGCCCCAGAGCCCGACCATCACAACAGATGGTCGGGTACTGGATCGTACCTGGCTCTTCCCGGCACCCCTGGTGGTTTTGGGTACCGGGGTAATAATGGTGGTTAGTGTTAGCCTCTGCACCGGCTAACACTAAGCCTCGCATTAGTAATGGATGTTGTCACTCAGACAGCGGCCATTACTAAAGTGGTAATAATAAAATTTGAAAAGAAAAAGACAAAGATATAGATAAAATATTTTATTGAAATAAAGCACCCCCAACACAACCCTCATTAACCATTTTATTGTAGAAAAAAAACCGTCATCGAAGTAGTCCTCGAAACCGACGTAGTCCAAACACCAAACCTGTAAAAAAATAAAATAATGAAATAAAACATGTCGTAGGCTTAGATTCAGTTTAATGTGTGATACTGACTGTTATACCATGTATAGAAGCCTGCCGTGAAGTTGACTTAGATACAGGGCGCCAGCAGACAGTATCATACATGGCCATACATACATACATATATACAAATATACATACATATATACAAACATACATACATACATATATACAAGCATGCACATATATACATGCAAATATACATACATGCAAACATACACACATATATACATGCAAACTATCATACATACATGCATACACACACACACATGAAAACATACATACAAACAAACATGCAAAGATACATAATACATATATACAAGCATGCACAAATATACATGCAAACATAAATACATGCACATATATATATATAAACATACATGCAAACATACATGCAAAAATAAAAACATGCAAACATACATACATGCACATATATACATACATACATGACAACATACATACAAACATACATGACAACATACATACATGCAAACATACATACATGCAAACATACATACACACATGCAAACATATATACATGCAAATATACATACAAACATGCACATGTATACATACATGCCAACATACATGCAAACATACATGCACATATATACATACATACATGACAACATACATACATGCAAATATACATACATACATACACACATGCACATACATGCCAACATACATGCACATATATACATACATACATACATACATGACAACATACATACATACATACATATATATATATACACACATGCAAATATACATACAAACATGCATACATACATGCAAACATACATTCATGCAAACATACATGCAAACATACATACATACAAATATACATACACACATGCACATATATACATACATGACAACATACATACATACATACATGACAACATACATGCAAAAATACATACATGCAAACATACATACATACATACATGCAAATATACATACAAACATGCACATATATACATACATGCCAACATACATGCAAACATACATGCACAGATATACATACATACATACATGCCAACATACATACATGCCAAAAAATAATAATAATACGTTCATACTTACTTTCCTCCTGTCCGGCCTCCAGCGATGACGTTTCATTCATGTCGCCGCTGCAGCCTGTGATTGGCTGCAGAGGCGGTCACGTGGGATGAAGCGTCATCCTGACGTACGTGACCGCCACTACAGCCTGTGATTGGCGCGGCGAAAGGGATGAAACGTCATCGCTGGAGGCCGGACAGGAGGAAAGTAAGTACGAACGTATAATTTTTATTTTTTTATTACATTTAAATGGTATTTTCCGCGCGCCGAGCATGTACTGTGAAGGTTGCTGAAAGAGTTAGTGCAGCCCATTAACTCTATCAGCACCCTGGACAGTAGCATGCTCGGCGCACGTAAGTGACAGGTTCGGTCAGAACTAGTTCGGTCCGAACCGAACTTTTTTGTGAAATTCGGCGAACTAGCCGAACCGAACTTTTGATAAGTTCGCTCATCTCTACTCCCCAGTATTCCAGTCAAACGTGGGATTATGCAACTGCAACCAGGGAAGACCTAGAACCAAATCGTACGATAATCCCTGCATCAATAGTACAGAGCACTGCTCCAAATGCATGGAGCCAACAAGGAGTTCAAAAACAGGGGTATGCTGTGTAAAATAACCATTAGCAAGAGGAGTGGAGTCGATACCCACTACCGGAACAGGTTTAGGCAAATCAATCAGAGGCATAGCAAGAGACATAGCAAATTCCACAGACATGATATTAGTAGATGACCCTGAATCCACGAAGGCACTGCCGGTAGCAGACCTACCACCAAACGAGACCTGAAAGGGAAGCAATATCTTAGTACGTTTCATATTTACGGGAAATACCTGTGCGCCCAAGTGACCTCCCCGATGATCACTTAGACGCGGGAGCTCTCTGGCAGCATTCTTACGCTTGGGACAGTTGTTTACTTGATGCTTGACATCCCCACAGTAGAAGCAGAGACCATTCTTCCTGCGGAATTCTCTACGTTGTTGAGGGGACACGGAGGCCCCGAGTTGCATAGGTATTTCTGAGTCTTTAGGGGACAAACGAAGCAACGGGACTTCGGGAGGCATCATGGGGGAGTCGGAGGAAAAAACACATAAACGTTCACGTTGTCGTTCCCTGAGACGTCGGTCAAGTCGTACCACTAAAGCCATAACCTGGTCTAGGGAGTCAGAAGAGGGATAGCTAACTAGCAGGTCTTTCAGGGCGTTCGACAGACCCAACCTAAACTGGCACCTTAAGGCAGGGTCATTCCACCGAGAAGCTACGCACCACTTCCGAAAGTCAGAGCAATACTCCTCAACAGGTCTCTTACCCTGACGTAAGGTCACCAGCTGACTCTCGGCAAAGGCAGTTCTGTCAGTCTCGTCATAAATAAGTCCGAGGGCAGAAAAGAAACAATCAACGGAGGAAAGTTCAGGGGCGCCAGGAGCCAAGGAGAAGGCCCACTCTTGGGGCCCTTCCTGGAGCCGGGACATAATTATACCCACCCGCTGGCTCTCAGAACCTGAGGAGTGAGGCTTTAAGCGAAAGTAAAGCTTACAACTCTCCCGAAAGGAGAGAAAAGCCCTCCGGTCACCTGAGAACCGGTCGGGCAACTTGAGGTGGGGTTCAAGGGGTGCGGTGAGGGGAACTACCAAGGTAGCATCAGGCTGGTTGACCCTCTGAGCCAGGGCCTGGACCTGTAGGGAGAGACCCTGCATTTGCTGAGCCAGGGTTTCACGGGGTTCCATAATGGTGTCAGGGACCAGGGTAGACTAGGTATAGGGCTTGTGAATTTGTAATGGTGGGGGGGGTAGGGAAACGGACAAGTGAGCCCTAATCTACCCGCCACTCTGTCCCTGCCTACTTGCAACGACCCGCCCTAGACGACGGGGTACAACTGGGCGGCGGTCCCTGCGCTCAGTAAGTGCATGACAAACACGACAAACAAACAAGGGAACACAAGCAAGGGAAATGGGCAGTTGCTCGCGGAAACACCGTGAGCAACAGAGTAGTGAACGAGCCGAGTCAAGCCAGGAGAGTGCGAGGTACAAAGCGAAAAGCAGAAGAGTAGTCGGTAAGCCAGGGTCTGTATGGAGCAGGATCAAAAAGTAGCAGGAGCTGTAGCTGGGCCAGGAAACCTCAAGGAAAGAATTCACAAGCACAGATGGACAGGAAGAGCAGGCTTAAATAGACAGAGGGCGGGAGCTAGCTGAGTCTGGCCAGGTTGCGATAGGCTCTCCCACTCCTAAGCCTGCCAGCCTGAGTGGAGGAAGCTGGTGTCTGTCTCAGGGATGTACACTCAGGTGTTGACTGATTAATTCTGGGAGTTAACCCTGAAGCAGTGCCTGGCAGATCCTTTACACAAGCAATGGCTTTTGACAAGCCCTCCAAAAATTTACCCTTTTTATTGGCAGATGCCTGCCGGGGTTCTTCCATACATAGATGTAAAAGCAACAAGCAATGGCTTTTGACAAGCCCTCCAAAAATTGACCCTTTTTAGTGGCAGATGCCTGCCGGGGTTCTTCCATACATGGATGTAAAAGCAACAAGCAATGGCTTTTGACAAGCCCTCCAAAATTGTACCCTTTTTTTTGGCAGATGCCTGCCGGGGTTCTTCCATACATAGATGTAAAAGCAACAAGCAATGACTTTTCACAAGCCCTCCAAAAATTTACCCTTTTTAGTGGCAGATGCCTGCCGGGGTTCTTCCATACATGGATGTAAAAGCAACAAGCAATGGCTTTTGACAAGCCCTCCAAAAATTGATCCTTTTTTTTGGCAGATGCCTGCCGGGGTTCTTCCATAAATTAATGTAAAAGCAACAAGCAATGGCTTTTCACAAGCCCTCCAAAAATGTACCCTTTTTATTGGCAGATGCCCTCCGGGGTTCTTCCATACATGGATGTAAAAGCAACAAGCAATGGCTTTTGACAAGCCCTCCAAAAATGTACCCTTTTTATTGGCAGATGCCTGCCGGGGTTCTTCCATACATGGATGTAAAAGCAACAAGCAATGGCTTTTGACAAGCCCTCCAAAAATTGACCCTTTTTATTGGCAGATGCCTGCCGGGGTTCTTCCATACATGGATGTAAAAGTAACAAGCAATGGCTTTTCACAAGCCCTCCAAAAATTGACCCTTTTTTTTGGCAGATGCCTGCCGGGGTTCTTCCATACATAGATGTAAAAGCAACAAGCAATGGCTTTTGACAAGCCTTCCAAAAATTGACCCTTTTTTTGGGCAGATGCCTGCCGGGGTTCTTCCATACATGGATGTAAAAGCAACAAGCAATGGCTTTTGACAAGCCCTCCAAAAATGTACCCTTTTTATTGGTAGATGCCTGCCGGGGTTCTTCCATACATTAATGTAAAAGCAACAAGCAATGGCTTTTGACAAGCCCTCCAAAAATTGACCCTTTTTTTTGGCAGATGCCTGCCGGGGTTCTTCCATACATAGATGTAAAAGCAACAAGCAATGGCTTTTGACAAGCCCTCCAAAAATTGACCCTTTTTATTGGCAGATGCCTGCCGGGGTTCTTCCATACATGGATGTAAAAGTAACAAGCAATGGCTTTTCACAAGCCCTCCAAAAATTGACCCTTTTTTTTGGCAGATGCCTGCCGGGGTTCTTCCATACATAGATGTAAAAGCAACAAGCAATGGCTTTTGACAAGCCCTCCAAAAATTGACCCTTTTTTTTGGGCAGATGCCTGCCGGGGTTCTTCCATACATGAATGTAAAAGCAACAAGCAATGGCTTTTGACAAGCCCTCCAAAAATTGACCCTTTTTTTTGGCAGATGCCTGCCGGGGTTCTTCCATACATAGATGTAAAAGCAACAAGCAATTGCTTTTGACAAGCCCTCCAAAAATGTACCCTTTTTATTGGTAGATGCCTGCCGGGGTTCTTCCATACATTAATGTAAAAGCAACAAGCAATGGCTTTTGACAAGCCCTCCAAAAATTGACCCTTTTTATTGGCAGATGCCTGCCGGGGTTCTTCCATACATGGATGTAAAAGCAACAAGCAATGGCTTTTGACAAACCCTCCAAAAATTGACCCTTTTTATTGGCAGATGCCTGCCGGGGTTCTTCCATACATGGATGTAAAAGCAACAAGCAATGGCTTTTGACAAGCCCTCCAAAAATTTACCCTTTTTATTGGCAGATGCCTGCCGGGGTTCTTCCATACATAGATGTAAAAGCAACAAGCAATGGCTTTTCACAAGCCCTCCAAAAATTGACCCTTTTTTTGGCAGATGCCTGCCGGGGTTCTTCCATACATAGATGTAAAAGCAACAAGCAATGGCTTTTCACAAGCCCTCCAAAAATTGACCCTTTTTAGTGGCAGATGCCTGCCGGGGTTCTTCCATACATGTATGTAAAAGCAACAAGCAATGGCTTTTGACAAGCCCTCCAAAAATGTACCCTTTTTTTTGGCAGATGCCTGCCGGTGTTCTTCCATACATAGATGTAAAAGCAAAAAGCAATGGCTTTTGACAAGCCCTCCAAAAATTGACCCTTTTTATTGGCAGATGCCTGCCGGGGTTCTTCCATACATCGATGTAAAAGCAACAAGCAATGGCTTTTGACAAGCCCTCCAAAATTGACCCTTTTTATTGGCAGATGCCTGCCGGGGTTCTTCCATACATGGATGTAAAAGCAACAAGCAATGGCTTTTGACAAGCCCTCCAAAAATTTACCCTTTTTTTGGCAGATGCCTGCCGGGGTTCTTCCATACATAGATGTAAAAGCAACAAGCAATGGCTTTTGACAAGCCCTCCAAAAATTGACCCTTTTTAGTGGCAGATGCCTGCCGGGGTTCTTCCATACATGGATGTAAAAGCAACAAGCAATGGCTTTTGACAAGTCCTCCAAAAATTTACCCTTTTTTTGGCAGATGCCTGCCGGGGTTCTTCCATACATGAATGTAAAAGCAACAAGCAATGGCTTTTGACAAGCCCTCCAAAAAATGTACCCGTTTTATTGGCAGATGCCTGCCGGGGTTCTTCCATACATGGATGTAAAAGCAACAAGCAATGGCTTTTGACAAGCCCTCCAAAAATGTACCCTTTTTATTGGCAGATGCCTGCCGGGGTTCTTCCATACATAGATGTAAAAGCAAAAAACAATGGATTTTGAAAAGCCCTCCAAAAATTGACCCTTTTTTTTGGCAGATGCCTGCCGGGGTTCTTCCATACATGGATGTAAAAGCAACAAGCAATGGCTTTTGACAAGCCCTCCAAAAATTTACCCTTTTTTTGGCAGATGCCTGCCGGGGTTCTACCATACATGAATGTAAAATTGACCCTTTTTATTGGCAGATTCCTGCCGGGGTTCTTCCATACATGGATGTAAAAGCAATAAGCAATGGCTTTTGACAAGCCCTCCAAAAATTTACCCTTTTTAGTGGCAGATGCCTGCCGGGGTTCTTCCATACATGGATGTAAAAGCAACAAGCAATGGCTTTTGACAAGCCCTCCAAAAATTGACCCTTTTTTTTGGCAGATGCCTGCCGGGGTTCTTCCATACATAGATGTAAAAGCAACAAGCAATGGCTTTTGACAAGCCCTCCAAAAATTGACCCTTTTTATTGGCAGATGCCTGCCGGGGTTCATCCATACATAGATGTAAAAGCAACAAGCAATGGCTTTTGACAAGCCCTCCAAAAATTGACCCTTTTTATTGGCAGATGCCTGCCGGGGTTCTTCCATACATGGATGTAAAAGCAACAAGCAATGGCTTTTCACAAGCCCTCCAAAAATTGACCCTTTTTATTGGCAGATGCCTGCCGGGGTTCTTCCATACATTGATGTAAAAGCAACAATCAATGGCTTTTCACAAGCCCTCCAAAAATTGACCCTTTTTATTGGCAGATGCCTGCCGGGGTTCTTCCATACATGGATGTAAAAGCATTAAAGCAACAAGCAATGGCTTTTGACAAGCTCTCCTAAAAATTGACCCTTTTTATTGGCAGATGCCTGCCGGGGTTCTTCCATACATGAATGCAAAAGCAACAAGCAATGGCTTTTGACAAGCCCTCCAAAAATTGACCCTTTTTATTGGCAGATGCCTGCCGGGGTTCTTCCATACATGGATGTAAAAGCAACAAGCAATGGCTTTTGACAAGCCCTCCAAAAATGTACCCTTTTTTTGGCAGATGCCTGCCGGGGTTCTTCCATACATAGATGTAAAAGCAACAAGCAATGGCTTTTGACAAGCCCTCCAAAAATTTACCCTTTTTAGTGGCAGATGCCTGCCGGGGTTCTTCCATACATTAATGTAAAAGCAACAAGCAATGGCTTTTGACAAGCCCTCCAAAAATTGACCCTTTTTATTGGCAGATGCCTGCCGGGGTTCTTCCATACATGGATGTAAAAGCAACAAGCAATGGCTTTTGACAAGCCCTCCAAAAATTGACCCTTTTTATTGGCAGATGCCTGCCGGGGTTCTTCCATACATAGATGTAAAAGCAACAAGCAATGGCTTTTGACAAGCCCTCCAAAAATTGACCCTTTTTAGTGGCAGATGCCTGCCGGGGTTCTTCCATACATGGATGTAAAAGCAACAAGCAATGGCTTTTGACAAGCCCTCCAAAAATTGATTCTTTTTTTTGGCAGATGCCTGCCGGGGTTCTTCCATACATAGATGTAAAAGCAAAAAACAATGGATTTTGAAAAGCCCTCCAAAAATTGACCCTTTTTTTTGGCAGATGCCTGCCGGGGTTCTTCCATACATGGATGTAAAAGCAACAAGCAATGGCTTTTGACAAGCCCTCCAAAAATTGACCCTTTTTTTTGGCAGATGCCTGCCGGGGTTCTTCCATACATAGATGTAAAAGCAACAAGCAATTGCTTTTGACAAGCCCTCCAAAAATGTACCCTTTTTATTGGTAGATGCCTGCCGGGGTTCTTCCATACATTAATGTAAAAGCAACAAGCAATGGCTTTTGACAAGCCCTCCAAAAATTGACCCTTTTTATTGGCAGATGCCTGCCGGGGTTCTTCCATACATGGATGTAAAAGCAACAAGCAATGGCTTTTGACAAACCCTCCAAAAATTGACCCTTTTTATTGGCAGATGCCTGCCGGGGTTCTTCCATACATGGATGTAAAAGCAACAAGCAATGGCTTTTGACAAGCCCTCCAAAAATTTACCCTTTTTATTGGCAGATGCCTGCCGGGGTTCTTCCATACATAGATGTAAAAGCAACAAGCAATGGCTTTTGACAAGCCCTCCAAAAATTGACCCTTTTTATTGGCAGATGCCTGCCGGGGTTCTTCCATACATCGATGTAAAAGCAACAAGCAATGGCTTTTGACAAGCCCTCCAAAATTGACCCTTTTTATTGGCAGATGCCTGCCGGGGTTCTTCCATACATGGATGTAAAAGCAACAAGCAATGGCTTTTGACAAGCCCTCCAAAAATTTACCCTTTTTTTGGCAGATGCCTGCCGGGGTTCTTCCATACATAGATGTAAAAGCAACAAGCAATGGCTTTTGACAAGCCCTCCAAAAATTGACCCTTTTTAGTGGCAGATGCCTGCCGGGGTTCTTCCATACATGGATGTAAAAGCAACAAGCAATGGCTTTTGACAAGTCCTCCAAAAATTTACCCTTTTTTTGGCAGATGCCTGCCGGGGTTCTTCCATACATGGATGTAAAAGCAACAAGCAATGGCTTTTGACAAGCCCTCCAAAAATGTACCCTTTTTATTGGCAGATGCCTGCCGGGGTTCTTCCATACATAGATGTAAAAGCAAAAAACAATGGATTTTGAAAAGCCCTCCAAAAATTGACCCTTTTTTTTGGCAGATGCCTGCCGGGGTTCTTCCATACATGGATGTAAAAGCAACAAGCAATGGCTTTTGACAAGCCCTCCAAAAATTTACCCTTTTTTTGGCAGATGCCTGCCGGGGTTCTACCATACATGAATGTAAAATTGACCCTTTTTATTGGCAGATTCCTGCCGGGGTTCTTCCATACATGGATGTAAAAGCAATAAGCAATGGCTTTTGACAAGCCCTCCAAAAATTTACCCTTTTTAGTGGCAGATGCCTGCCGGGGTTCTTCCATACATGGATGTAAAAGCAACAAGCAATGGCTTTTGACAAGCCCTCCAAAAATTGACCCTTTTTTTTGGCAGATGCCTGCCGGGGTTCTTCCATACATAGATGTAAAAGCAACAAGCAATGGCTTTTGACAAGCCCTCCAAAAATTGACCCTTTTTATTGGCAGATGCCTGCCGGGGTTCATCCATACATAGATGTAAAAGCAACAAGCAATGGCTTTTGACAAGCCCTCCAAAAATTGACCCTTTTTATTGGCAGATGCCTGCCGGGGTTCTTCCATACATGGATGTAAAAGCAACAAGCAATGGCTTTTCACAAGCCCTCCAAAAATTGACCCTTTTTATTGGCAGATGCCTGCCGGGGTTCTTCCATACATTGATGTAAAAGCAACAATCAATGGCTTTTCACAAGCCCTCCAAAAATTGACCCTTTTTATTGGCAGATGCCTGCCGGGGTTCTTCCATACATGGATGTAAAAGCATTAAAGCAACAAGCAATGGCTTTTGACAAGCTCTCCTAAAAATTGACCCTTTTTATTGGCAGATGCCTGCCGGGGTTCTTCCATACATGAATGCAAAAGCAACAAGCAATGGCTTTTGACAAGCCCTCCAAAAATTGACCCTTTTTATTGGCAGATGCCTGCCGGGGTTCTTCCATACATGGATGTAAAAGCAACAAGCAATGGCTTTTGACAAGCCCTCCAAAAATGTACCCTTTTTTTGGCAGATGCCTGCCGGGGTTCTTCCATACATAGATGTAAAAGCAACAAGCAATGGCTTTTGACAAGCCCTCCAAAAATTTACCCTTTTTAGTGGCAGATGCCTGCCGGGGTTCTTCCATACATTAATGTAAAAGCAACAAGCAATGGCTTTTGACAAGCCCTCCAAAAATTGACCCTTTTTATTGGCAGATGCCTGCCGGGGTTCTTCCATACATGGATGTAAAAGCAACAAGCAATGGCTTTTGACAAGCCCTCCAAAAATTGACCCTTTTTATTGGCAGATGCCTGCCGGGGTTCTTCCATACATAGATGTAAAAGCAACAAGCAATGGCTTTTGACAAGCCCTCCAAAAATTGACCCTTTTTAGTGGCAGATGCCTGCCGGGGTTCTTCCATACATGGATGTAAAAGCAACAAGCAATGGCTTTTGACAAGCCCTCCAAAAATTGATTCTTTTTTTTGGCAGATGCCTGCCGGGGTTCTTCCATACATAGATGTAAAAGCAAAAAACAATGGATTTTGAAAAGCCCTCCAAAAATTGACCCTTTTTTTTGGCAGATGCCTGCCGGGGTTCTTCCATACATGGATGTAAAAGCAACAAGCAATGGCTTTTGACAAGCCCTCCAAAAATTTACCCTTTTTTTGGCAGATGCCTGCCGGGGTTCTACCATACATGAATGTAAAATTGACCCTTTTTATTGGCAGATTCCTGCCGGGGTTCTTCCATACATGGATGTAAAAGCAATAAGCAATGGCTTTTGACAAGCCCTCCAAAAATTTACCCTTTTTAGTGGCAGATGCCTGCCGGGGTTCTTCCATACATGGATGTAAAAGCAACAAGCAATGGCTTTTGACAAGCCCTCCAAAAATTGACCCTTTTTTTTGGCAGATGCCTGCCGGGGTTCTTCCATACATAGATGTAAAAGCAACAAGCAATGGCTTTTGACAAGCCCTCCAAAAATTGACCCTTTTTATTGGCAGATGCCTGCCGGGGTTCATCCATACATAGATGTAAAAGCAACAAGCAATGGCTTTTGACAAGCCCTCCAAAAATTGACCCTTTTTATTGGCAGATGCCTGCCGGGGTTCTTCCATACATGGATGTAAAAGCAACAAGCAATGGCTTTTCACAAGCCCTCCAAAAATTGACCCTTTTTATTGGCAGATGCCTGCCGGGGTTCTTCCATACATTGATGTAAAAGCAACAATCAATGGCTTTTCACAAGCCCTCCAAAAATTTACCCTTTTTATTGGCAGATGCCTGCCGGGGTTCTTCCATACATGGATGTAAAAGCATTAAAGCAACAAGCAATGGCTTTTGACAAGCTCTCCTAAAAATTGACCCTTTTTATTGGCAGATGCCTGCCGGGGTTCTTCCATACATGAATGCAAAAGCAACAAGCAATGGCTTTTGACAAGCCCTCCAAAAATTGACCCTTTTTATTGGCAGATGCCTGCCGGGGTTCTTCCATACATGGATGTAAAAGCAACAAGCAATGGCTTTTGACAAGCCCTCCAAAAATGTACCCTTTTTTTGGCAGATGCCTGCCGGGGTTCTTCCATACATAGATGTAAAAGCAACAAGCAATGGCTTTTGACAAGCCCTCCAAAAATTTACCCTTTTTAGTGGCAGATGCCTGCCGGGGTTCTTCCATACATTAATGTAAAAGCAACAAGCAATGGCTTTTGACAAGCCCTCCAAAAATTGACCCTTTTTATTGGCAGATGCCTGCCGGGGTTCTTCCATACATGGATGTAAAAGCAACAAGCAATGGCTTTTGACAAGCCCTCCAAAAATTGACCCTTTTTATTGGCAGATGCCTGCCGGGGTTCTTCCATACATAGATGTAAAAGCAACAAGCAATGGCTTTTGACAAGCCCTCCAAAAATTGACCCTTTTTAGTGGCAGATGCCTGCCGGGGTTCTTCCATACATGGATGTAAAAGCAACAAGCAATGGCTTTTGACAAGCCCTCCAAAAATTGATTCTTTTTTTTGGCAGATGCCTGCCGGGGTTCTTCCATAAATTAATGTAAAAGCAACAAGCAATGGCTTTTCACAAGCCCTCCAAAAATTTACCCTTTTTATTGGCAGATGCCTGCCGGGGTTCTTCCATACATGGATGTAAAAGCAACAAGCAATGGCTTTTGACAAGCCCTCCAAAAATTTACCCTTTTTATTGGCAGATGCCTGCCGGGGTTCTTCCATACATAGATGTAAAAGCAACAAGCAATGGCTTTTGAAAAGCCCTCCAAAAATTAACCCTTTTTTGGCAGATGCCTGCCGGGGTTCTTCCATAGATAGATGTAAAAGTAAAAAGCAATGGCTTTTGACAAGCCCTCCAAAAATTGACCCTTTTTATTGGCAGATGCCTGCCGGGGTTCTTCCATACATAGATGTAAAAGCAACAAGTAATGGCTTTTGACAAGCCCTGCAAAAATTGACCCTTTTTTTTGGCAGATGCCTGCCGGGGTTCTTCCATACATGGATGTAAAAGCAACAAGCAATGGCTTTTGACAAGCCCTCCAAAAATTGACCCTTTTTATTGGCAGATGCCTGCCGGGGTTCTTCCATACATAGATGTAAAAGCAACAAGCAATGGCTTTTCACAAGCCCTCCAAAAATTTACCCTTTTTATTGGCAGATGCCTGCCGGGGTTCTTCCATACATAGATGTAAAAGCAACAAGCAATGGCTTTTCACAAGCCCTCCAAAAATTTACCCTTTTTATTGGCAGATGCCTGCCGGGGTTCTTCCATACATAGATGTAAAAGCAACAAGCAATGGCTTTTCACAAGCCCTCCAAAAATTTACCCTTTTTATTGGCAGATGCCCTCCGGGGTTCTTCCATACATGGATGTAAAAGCAACAAGCAATGGCTTTTGACAAGCCCTCCAAAAATGTACCCTTTTTTTTGGCAGATGCCTGCCGGGGTTCTTCCATACATGGATGTAAAAGCAACAAGCAATGGCTTTTGACAAGCCCTCCAAAAATTGACCCTTTTTATTGGCAGATGCCTGCCGGGGTTCTTCCATACATGGATGTAAAAGTAACAAGCAATGGCTTTTCAAAAGCCCTCCAAAAATTGACCCTTTTTTTTGGCAGATGCCTGCCGGGGTTCTTCCATACATAGATGTAAAAGCAACAAGCAATGGCTTTTGACAAGCCCTCCAAAAATTGACCCTTTTTTTGGGCAGATGCCTGCCGGGGTTCTTCCATACATGGATGTAAAAGCAACAAGCAATGGCTTTTGACAAGCCCTCCAAAAATTGACCCTTTTTATTGGCAGATGCCTGCCGGGGTTCTTCCATACATAGATGTAAAAGCAACAAGCAATGGCTTTTGACAAGCCCTCCAAAAATTGACCCTTTTTTTTGGCAGATGCCTGCCGGGGTTCTTCCATACATAGATGTAAAAGCAAAAAGCAATGGCTTTTGACAAGCCCTCCAAAAATGTACCCTTTTTATTGGTAGATGCCTGCCGGGGTTCTTCCATACATGGATGTAAAAGCAACAAGCAATGGCTTTTGACAAGCCCTCCAAAAATTGACCCTTTTTATTGGCAGATGCCTGCCGGGGTTCTTCCATACATAGATATAAAAGCAACAAGCAATGGCTTTTGACAAGCCCTCCAAAAATTGACCCTTTTTAGTGGCAGATGCCTGCCGGGGTTCTTCCATACATGGATGTAAAAGCAACAAGCAATGGCTTTTGACAAGCCCTCCAAAAATTTACCCTTTTTTTGGCAGATGCCTGCCGGGGTTCTTCCATACATAGATGTAAAAGCAACAAGCAATGGCTTTTGACAAGCCCTCCAAAAATGTACCCCTTTTATTGGCAGATGCCTGCCGGGGTTCTTCCATACATAGATATAAAAGCAACAAGCAATGGCTTTTGACAAGCCCTCCAAAAATTGACCCTTTTTATTGGCAGATGCCTGCCGGGGTTCTTCCATACATGAATGTAAAAGCAACAAGCAATGGCTTTTGACAAGCCCTCCAAAAATTTACCCCTTTTATTGGCAGATGCCTGCCGGGGTTCTTCCATACATGAATGTAAAAGCAACAAGCAATGGCTTTTGACAAGCCCTCCAAAAATTGACCCTTTTTTTTGGCAGATGCCTGCCGGGGTTCTTCCATACATAGATGTAAAAGCAACAAGCAATGGCTTTTGACAAGCCCTCCAAAAATTGACCCTTTTTATTGGCAGATGCCTGCCGGGGTTCTTCCATACATGGATGTAAAAGCAACAAGCAATGGCTTTTGACAAGCCCTCCAAAAATTGACCCTTTTTATTGGCAGATGCCTGCCGGGGTTCTTCCATACATGGATGTAAAAGTAACAAGCAATGGCTTTTCACAAGCCCTCCAAAAATTGACCCTTTTTTTTGGCAGATGCCTGCCGGGGTTCTTCCATACATAGATGTAAAAGCAACAAGCAATGGCTTTTGACAAGCCCTCCAAAAATTGACCCTTTTTTTGGGCAGATGCCTGCCGGGGTTCTTCCATACATGGATGTAAAAGCAACAAGCAATGGCTTTTGACAAGCCCTCCAAAAATGTACCCTTTTTATTGGTAGATGCCTGCCGGGGTTCTTCCATACATTAATGTAAAAGCAACAAGCAATGGCTTTTGACAAGCCCTCCAAAAATTGACCCTTTTTTTTGGCAGATGCCTGCCGGGGTTCTTCCATACATAGATGTAAAAGCAACAAGCAATGGCTTTTGACAAGCCCTCCAAAAATTTACCCTTTTTTTGGCAGATGCCTGCCGGGGTTCTTCCATACATAGATGTAAAAGCAACAAGCAATGGCTTTTGACAAGCCCTCCAAAAATTGACCCTTTTTATTGGCAGATGCCTGCCGGGGTTCTTCCATA
>NW_027462790.1:0-28471 GCF_050947455.1 Rhinoderma darwinii
CGAATGGCGCCAAGATCGAGCGTCTATGACACGGTTCAAGAATTAGCCTCAGAAACAGTGGTTCTGAACATGCTGCCAATAGCTCGCCTGGGAAACATCCAGAGAAGTCCAAGATAGTGTTTTTTAGACTGGCTGCCACGAGCTGAAAAGAATGCAGCCAAGAGCGAGCGTCTGTGACTTACGGTTCAAAAGTTATTCACAGAAACATGGTTCTGAACTTTGCTGCCAGCCGCGAAAGCGAAAATAACCAAGATCGAGCGTCTAGGATTTACTTGTCAATAGCTCGCCTGGGAAACATCCAGAGAAGTCAAAGACAGTGCTTCTATACTAATTGCCAGGCGCTGAGGCGAATGCCGCCAAGATCTAGCGTCTATGACTTACGGTTCAAGAATTAGCCTCAGAAACAGTGGGAAACAGTGCTTCTATACTAATTGCCAGGCGCTGAGACGAATGCCGCCAAGATCGAGCGTCTATGACTTACGGTTCAAGAATTAGCCTCAGAAACAGTGGTTCTGAACATGCTGCCAATAGCTCGCCTGGGAAACATCCAGAAAAGTCCAAGATTGTGTTTTTTTAGACTGGCTGCCACGAGCTGAAACGAATGCAGCCAAGAGCGAGCGTCTGTGACTTACGGTTCAAGAGTTATTCACAGAAACATGGTTCTGAACTTTGCTGCCAGCCGCGAAAGCGAAAATAACCAAGATCGAGCGTCTAGGATTTACTTGTCAAAAGCTCGCCTGGGAAACATCCAGAGAAGTCAAAGACAGTGCTTCTATACTAATTGCCAGGCGCTGAGACGAATGCCGCCAAGATCTAGCGTCTATGACTTACGGTTCAAGAATTAGCCTCAGAAACAGTGGGAAACAGTGCTTCTATACTAATTGCCAGGCGCTGAGACGAATGGCGCCAAGATCGAGCGTCTATGACACGGTTCAAGAATTAGCCTCAGAAACAGTGGTTCTGAACATGCTGCCAATAGCTCGCCTGGGAAACATCCAGAGAAGTCCAAGATTGTGTTTTTTAGACTGGCTGCCACGAGCTGAAACGAATGCAGCCAAGAGCTAGCGTCTGTGACTTACGGTTCAAAAGTTATTCACAGAAACATGGTTCTGAACTTTGCTGCCAGCCGCGAAAGCGAAAATAACCAAGATCGAGCGTCTAGGATTTACTTGTCAATAGCTCGCCTGGGAAACATCCAGAGAAGTCAAAGACAGTGCTTCTATACTAATTGCCAGGCGCTGAGACGAATGCCGCCAAGATCTAGCGTCTATGACTTACGGTTCAAGAATTAGCCTCAGAAACAGTGGGAAACAGTGCTTCTATACTAATTGCCAGGCGCTGAGACGAATGCCGCCAAGATCGAGCGTCTATGACTTACGGTTCAAGAATTAGCCTCAGAAACAGTGGTTTGGAACATGCTGCCAATAGCTCGCCTGGGAAACATCCAGAGAAGTCCAAGATTGTGTTTTTTAGACTGGCTGCCACGAGCTGAAACGAATGCAACCAAGAGCTAGCGTCTGTGACTTACGGTTCAAAAGTTATTCACAGAAACATGGTTCTGAACTTTTCTGCCAGCCGCGAAAGCGAAAATAACCAAGATCGAGCGTCTAGGATTTACTTGTCAATAGCTCGCCTGGGAAACATCCAGAGAAGTCAAAGACAGTGCTTCTATACTAATTGCCAGGCGCTGAGACGAATGCCGCCAAGATCTAGCGTCTATGACTTACGGTTCAAGAATTAGCCTCAGAAACAGTGGGAAACAGTGCTTCTATACTAATTGCCAGGCGCTGAGACGAATGCCGCCAAGATCGAGCGTCTATGACTTACGGTTCAAGAATTAGCCTCAGAAACAGTGGTTCTGAACATGCTGCCAGTAGCTCGCCTGGGAAACATCCAGAGAAGTCCAAGATTGTGTTTTTTTAGACTGGCTGCCACGAGCTGAAACGAATGCAGCCAAGAGCGAGCGTCTGTGACTTACGGTTCAAAAGTTATTCACAGAAACATCGTTCTGAACTTTGCTGCCAGCCGCGAAAGCGAAAATAACCAAGATCGAGCGTCTAGGATTTACTTGTCAAAAGCTCGCCTGGGAAACATCCAGAGAAGTCAAAGACAGTGCTTCTATACTAATTGCCAGGCGCTGAGACGAATGCCGCCAAGATCTAGCGTCTATGACTTACGGTTCAAGAATTAGCCTCAGAAACAGTGGGAAACAGTGCTTCTATACTAATTGCCAGGCGCTGAGACGAATGCCGCCAAGATCGAGCGTCTATGACTTACGGTTCAAGAATTAGCCTCAGAAACAGTGGTTCTGAACATGCTGCCAATAGCTCGCCTGGGAAACATCCAGAGAAGTCCAAGATTGTGTTTTTTAGACTGGCTGCCACGAGCTGAAACGAATGCAGCCAAGAGCTAGCGTCTGTGACTTACGGTTCAAAAGTTATTCACAGAAACATGGTTCTGAACTTTGCTGCCAGCCGCGAAAGCGAAAATAACCAAGATCGAGCGTCTAGGATTTACTTGTCAATAGCTCGCCTGGGAAACATCCAGAGAAGTCAAAGACAGTGCTTCTATACTAATTGCCAGGCGCTGAGACGAATGCCGCCAAGATCTAGCGTCTATGACTTACAGTTCAAGAATTTGCCTCAGAAACAGTGGGAAACAGTGCTTCTATACTAATTGCCAGGCGCTGAGACGAATGGCGCCAAGATCGAGCGTCTATGACACGGTTCAAGAATTAGCCTCAGAAACAGTGGTTCTGAACATGCTGCCAATAGCTCGCCTGGGAAACATCCAGAGAAGTCCAAGATAGTGTTTTTTAGACTGGCTGCCACGAGCTGAAAAGAATGCAGCCAAGAGCGAGCGTCTGTGACTTACGGTTCAAAAGTTATTCACAGAAACATGGTTCTGAACTTTGCTGCCAGCCGCGAAAGCGAAAATAACCAAGATCGAGCGTCTAGGATTTACTTGTCAATAGCTCGCCTGGGAAACATCCAGAGAAGTCAAAGACAGTGCTTCTATACTAATTGCCAGGCGCTGAGGCGAATGCCGCCAAGATCTAGCGTCTATGACTTACGGTTCAAGAATTAGCCTCAGAAACAGTGGGAAACAGTGCTTCTATACTAATTGCCAGGCGCTGAGACGAATGCCGCCAAGATCGAGCGTCTATGACTTACGGTTCAAGAATTAGCCTCAGAAACAGTGGTTCTGAACATGCTGCCAATAGCTCGCCTGGGAAACATCCAGAGAAGTCCAAGATTGTGTTTTTTAGACTGGCTGCCACGAGCTGAAACGAATGCAACCAAGAGCTAGCGTCTGTGACTTACGGTTCAAGAGTTATTCACAGAAACATGGTTCTGAACTTTGCTGCCGCCGCGAAAGCGAAAATAACCAAGATCGAGCGTCTAGGATTTACTTGTCAATAGCTCGCCTGGGAAACATCCAGAGAAGTCAAAGACAGTGCTTCTATACTAATTGCCAGGCGCTGAGACGAATGCCGCCAAGATCTAGCGTCTATGACTTACGGTTCAAGAATTAGCCTCAGAAACAGTGGGAAACAGTGCTTCTATACTAATTGCCAGGCGCTGAGACGAATGCCGCCAAGATCGAGCGTCTATGACTTACGGTTCAAGAATTAGCCTCAGAAACAGTGGTTCTGAATATGCTGCCAATAGCTCGCCTGGGAAACATCCAGAGAAGTCCAAGATAGTGTTTTTTAGACTGGCTGCCACGAGCTGAAAAGAATGCAGCCAAGAGCGAGCGTCTGTGACTTACGGTTCAAAAGTTATTCACAGAAACATGGTTCTGAACTTTGCTGCCAGCCGCGAAAGCGAAAATAACCAAGATCGAGCGTCTAGGATTTACTTGTCAATAGCTCGCCTGGGAAACATCCAGAGAAGTCAAAGACAGTGCTTCTATACTAATTGCCAGGTGCTGAGACGAATGCCGCCAAGATCTAGCGTCTATGACTTACGG
This sequence comes from Rhinoderma darwinii, assembly GCF_050947455.1. Lineage (NCBI taxonomy): Eukaryota > Metazoa > Chordata > Amphibia > Anura > Rhinodermatidae > Rhinoderma > Rhinoderma darwinii. The sequence continues at coordinate 3,973 of NW_027462790.1, forward strand.
TTTAAGAATTAGCCTCAGAAACAGTGGGAAACAGTGCTTCTATACTAATTGCCAGGCGCTGAGACGAATGCCGCCAAGATCGAGCGTCTATGACTTACGGTTCAAGAATTAGCCTCAGAAACAGTGGTTCTGAACATGCTGCCAATAGCTCGCCTGGGAAACATCCAGAAAAGTCCAAGATTGTGTTTTTTAGACTGGCTGCCACGAGCTGAAACGAATGCAGCCAAGAGCTAGCGTCTGTGACTTACGGTTCAAAAGTTATTCACAGAAACATGGTTCTGAACTTTGCTGCCAGCCGCGAAAGCGAAAATAACCAAGATCGAGCGTCTAGGATTTACTTGTCAATAGCTCGCCTGGGAAACATCCAGAGAAGTCAAAGACAGTGCTGCTATACTAATTGCCAGGCGCTGAGACGAATGCCGCCAAGATCTAGCGTCTATGACTTACGGTTCAAGAATTAGCCTCAGAAACAGTGGGAAACAGTGCTTCTATACTAATTGCCAGGCGCTGAGACGAATGCCGCCAAGATCGAGCGTCTATGACTTACGGTTCAAGAATTAGCCTCAGAAACAGTGGTTCTGAACATGCTGCCAATAGCTCGCCTGGGAAACATCCAGAGAAGTCCAAGATTGTGTTTTTTTAGACTGGCTGCCACGAGCTGAAACGAATGCAGCCAAGAGCGAGCGTCTGTGACTTATGGTTCAAAAGTTATTCACAGAAACATCGTTCTGAACTTTGCTGCCAGCCGCGAAAGCGAAAATAACCAAGATCGAGCGTCTAGGATTTACTTGTCAAAAGCTCGCCTGGGAAACATCCAGAGAAGTCAAAGACAGTGCTTCTATACTAATTGCCAGGCGCTGAGACGAATGCCGCCAAGATCTAGCGTCTATGACTTACGGTTCAAGAATTAGCCTCAGAAACAGTGGGAAACAGTGCTTCTATACTAATTGCCAGGCGCTGAGACGAATGCCGCCAAGATCGAGCGTCTATGACTTACGGTTCAAGAATTAGCCTCAGAAACAGTGGTTCTGAACATGCTGCCAATAGCTCGCCTGGGAAACATCCAGAGAAGTCCAAGATTGTGTTTTTTAGACTGGCTGCCACGAGCTGAAACGAATGCAACCAAGAGCTAGCGTCTGTGACTTACGGTTCAAGAGTTATTCACAGAAACATGGTTCTGAACTTTGCTGCCGCCGCGAAAGCGAAAATAACCAAGATCGAGCGTCTAGGATTTACTTGTCAATAGCTCGCCTGGGAAACATCCAGAGAAGTCAAAGACAGTGCTTCTATACTAATTGCCAGGCGCTGAGACGAATGCCGCCAAGATCTAGCGTCTATGACTTACGGTTCAAGAATTAGCCTCAGAAACAGTGGGAAACAGTGCTTCTATACTAATTGCCAGGCGCTGAGACGAATGCCGCCAAGATCGAGCGTCTATGACTTACGGTTCAAGAATTAGCCTCAGAAACAGTGGTTCTGAATATGCTGCCAATAGCTCGCCTGGGAAACATCCAGAGAAGTCCAAGATTGTGTTTTTTAGACTGGCTGCCACGAGCTGAAACGAATGCAGCCAAGAGCGAGCGTCTGTGACTTACGGTTCAAGAGTTATTCACAGAAACATGGTTCTGAACTTTGCTGCCAGCCGCGAAAGCGAAAATAACCAAGATCGAGCGTCTAGGATTTACTTGTCAATAGCTCGCCTGGGAAACATCCAGAGAAGTCAAAGACAGTGCTTCTATACTAATTGCCAGGCGCTGAGACGAATGCCGCCAAGATCTAGCGTCTATGACTTACGGTTCAAGAATTAGCCTCAGAAACAGTGGGAAACAGTGCTTCTATACTAATTGCCAGGCGCTGAGACGAATGCCGCCAAGATCGAGCGTCTATGACTTACGGTTCAAGAATTAGCCTCAGAAACAGTGGTTCTGTACATGCTGCCAATAGCTCGCCTGGGAAACATCCAGAGAAGTCCAAGATAGTGTTTTTTAGACTGGCTGCCACGAGCTGAAACGAATGCAGCCAAGAGCGAGCGTCTGTGACTTACGGTTCAAGAGTTATTCACAGAAACATGGTTGTGAACTTTGCTGCCAGCCGCGAAAGCGAAAATAACCAAGATCGAGCGTCTAGGATTTACTTGTCAATAGCTCGCCTGGGAAACATCCAGAGAAGTCAAAGACAGTGCTTCTATACTAATTGCCAGGCGCTGAGACGAATGCCGCCAAGATCTAGCGTCTATGACTTACGGTTCAAGAATTAGCCTCAGAAACAGTGGGAAACAGTGCTTCTATACTAATTGCCAGGCGCTGAGACGAATGCCGCCAAGATCGAGCGTCTATGACTTACGGTTCAAGAATTAGCCTCAGAAACAGTGGGAAACAGTGCTTCTATACTAATTGCCAGGCTCTGAGACGAATGCCGCCAAGATCGAGCGTCTATGACACGGTTCAAGAATTAGCCTCAGAAACAGTGGTTCTGAACATGCTGCCAATAGCTCGCCTGGGAAACATCCAGAGAAGTCCAAGATAGTGTTTTTTAGACTGGCTGCCACGAGCTGAAACGAATGCAGCCAAGAGCGAGCGTCTGTGACTTACGGTTCAAGAGTTATTCACAGAAACATGGTTCTGAACTTTGCTGCCAGCCGCGAAAGCGAAAATAACCAAGATCGAGCGTCTAGGATTTACTTGTCAATTGCTCGCCTGGGAAACATCCAGAGAAGTCAAAGACAGTGCTTCTATACTAATTGCCAGGCGCTGAGACGAATGCCGCCAAGATCTAGCGTCTATGACTTACGGTTCAAGAATTAGCCTCAGAAACATTGGGAAACAGTGCTTCTATACTAATTGCCAGGCGCTGAGACGAATGCCGCCAAGATCGAGCGTCTATGACTTACGGTTCAAGAATTAGCCTCAGAAACAGTGGTTCTGTACATGCTGCCAATAGCTCGCCTGGGAAACATCCAGAGAAGTCCAAGATAGTGTTTTTTAGACTGGCTGCCACGAGCTGAAACGAATGCAGCCAAGAGCGAGCGTCTGTGACTTACGGTTCAAGAGTTATTCACAGAAACATGGTTCTGAACTTTGCTGCCAGCCGCGAAAGCGAAAATAACCAAGATCGAGCGTCTAGGATTTACTTGTCAATAGCTCGCCTGGGAAACATCCAGAGAAGTTAAAGACAGTGCTTCTATACTAATTGCCAGGCGCTGAGACGAATGCCGCCAAGATCTAGCGTCTATGACTTACGGTTCAAGAATTAGCCTCAGAAACAGAGGGAAACAGTGCTTCTATACTAATTGCCAGGCGCTGAGACGAATGCCGCCAAGATCGAGCGTCTATGACTTACGGTTCAAGAATTAGCCTCAGAAACAGTGGTTCTGAACATGCTGCCAATAGCTCGCCTGGGAAACATCCAGAGAAGTCCAAGATTGTGTTTTTTTAGACTGGCTGCCACGAGCTGAAACGAATGCAGCCAAGAGCTAGCGTCTGTGACTTACGGTTCAAAAGTTATTCACAGAAACATGGTTCTGAACTTTGCTGCCAGCCGCGAAAGCGAAAATAACCAAGATCGAGCGTCTAGGATTTACTTGTCAATAGCTCGCCTGGGAAACATCCAGAGAAGTCAAAGACAGTGCTTCTATACTAATTGCCAGGCGCTGAGACGAATGCCGCCAAGATCTAGCGTCTATGACTTACGGTTCAAGAATTTGCCTCAGAAACAGTGGGAAACAGTGCTTCTATACTAATTGCCAGGCGCTGAGACGAATGGCGCCAAGATCGAGCGTCTATGACACGGTTCAAGAATTAGCCTCAGAAACAGTGGTTCTGAACATGCTGCCAATAGCTCGCCTGGGAAACATCCAGAGAAGTCCAAGATAGTGTTTTTTAGACTGGCTGCCACGAGCTGAAACGAATGCAGCCAAGAGCGAGCGTCTGTGACTTACGGTTCAAGAGTTATTCACAGAAACATGGTTCTGAACTTTGCTGCCAGCCGCGAAAGCGAAAATAACCAAGATCGAGCGTCTAGGATTTACTTGTCAATTGCTCGCCTGGGAAACATCCAGAGAAGTCAAAGACAGTGCTTCTATACTAATTGCCAGGCGCTGAGACGAATGCCGCCAAGATCTAGCGTCTATGACTTACGGTTCAAGAATTAGCCTCAGAAACAGTGGGAAACAGTGCTTCTATACTAATTGCCAGGCGCTGAGACGAATGCCGCCAAGATCGAGCGTCTATGACTTACGGTTCAAGAATTAGCCTCAGAAACAGTGGTTCTGAACATGCTGCCAATAGCTCGCCTGGGAAACATCCAGAGAAGTCCAAGATTGTGTTTTTTAGACTGGCTGCCACGAGCTGAAACGAATGCAACCAAGAGCTAGCGTCTGTGACTTACGGTTCAAAAGTTATTCACAGAAACATGGTTCTGAACTTTTCTGCCAGCCGCGAAAGCGAAAATAACCAAGATCGAGCGTCTAGGATTTACTTGTCAATAGCTCGCCTGGGAAACATCCAGAGAAGTCAAAGACAGTGCTTCTATACTAATTGCCAGGCGCTGAGACGAATGCCGCCAAGATCTAGCGTCTATGACTTACGGTTCAAGAATTAGCCTCAGAAACAGTGGGAAACAGTGCTTCTATACTAATTGCCAGGCGCTGAGACGAATGCCGCCAAGATCGAGCGTCTATGACTTACGGTTCAAGAATTAGCCTCAGAAACAGTGGTTCTGAACATGCTGCCAATAGCTCGCCTGGGAAACATCCAGAGAAGTCCAAGATTGTGTTTTTTTAGACTGGCTGCCACGAGCTGAAACGAATGCAGCCAAGAGCGAGCGTCTGTGACTTACGGTTCAAAAGTTATTCACAGAAACATCGTTCTGAACTTTGCTGCCAGCCGCGAAAGCGAAAATAACCAAGATCGAGCGTCTAGGATTTACTTGTCAAAAGCTCGCCTGGGAAACATCCAGAGAAGTCAAAGACAGTGCTTCTATACTAATTGCCAGGCGCTGAGACGAATGCCGCCAAGATCTAGCGTCTATGACTTACGGTTCAAGAATTAGCCTCAGAAACAGTGGGAAACAGTGCTTCTATACTAATTGCCAGGCGCTGAGACGAATGCCGCCAAGATCGAGCGTCTATGACTTACGGTTCAAGAATTAGCCTCAGAAACAGTGGTTCTGAACATGCTGCCAATAGCTCGCCTGGGAAACATCCAGAGAAGTCCAAGATTGTGTTTTTTAGACTGGCTGCCACGAGCTGAAACGAATGCAGCCAAGAGCTAGCGTCTGTGACTTACGGTTCAAAAGTTATTCACAGAAACATGGTTCTGAACTTTGCTGCCAGCCGCGAAAGCGAAAATAACCAAGATCGAGCGTCTAGGATTTACTTGTCAATAGCTCGCCTGGGAAACATCCAGAGAAGTCAAAGACAGTGCTTCTATACTAATTGCCAGGCGCTGAGACGAATGCCGCCAAGATCTAGCGTCTATGACTTACGGTTCAAGAATTAGCCTCAGAAACATTGGGAAACAGTGCTTCTATACTAATTGCCAGGCGCTGAGACGAATGCCGCCAAGATCGAGCGTCTATGACTTACGGTTCAAGAATTAGCCTCAGAAACAGTGGTTCTGAACATGCTGCCAATAGCTCGCCTGGGAAACATCCAGAGAAGTCCAAGATTGTGTTTTTTAGACTGGCTGCCACGAGCTGAAACGAATGCAGCCAAGAGCGAGCGTCTGTGACTTACGGTTCAAAAGTTATTCACAGAAACATGGTTCTGAACTTTGCTGCCAGCCGCGAAAGCGAAAATAACCAAGATCGAGCGTCTAGGATTTACTTGTCAAAAGCTCGCCTGGGAAACATCCAGAGAAGTCAAAGACCGTGCTTCTATACTAATTGCCAGGCGCTGAGACGAATGCCGCCAAGATCTAGCGTCTATGACTTACGGTTCAAGAATTAGCCTCAGAAACAGTGGTTCTGAACATGCTGCCAATAGCTCGCCTGGGAAACATCCAGAGAAGTCCAAGATTGTGTTTTTTAGACTGGCTGCCACGAGCTGAAACGAATGCAGCCAAGAGCTAGCGTCTGTGACTTACGGTTCAAAAGTTATTCACAGAAACATGGTTCTGAACTTTGCTGCCAGCCGCGAAAGCGAAAATAACCAAGATCGAGCGTCTAGGATTTACTTGTCAATAGCTCGCCTGGGAAACATCCAGAGAAGTCAAAGACAGTGCTTCTATACTAATTGCCAGGCGCTGAGACGAATGCCGCCAAGATCTAGCGTCTATGACTTACGGTTCAAGAATTAGCCTCAGAAACAGTGGGAAACAGTGCTTCTATACTAATTGCCAGGCGCTGAGACGAATGCCGCCAAGATCGAGCGTCTATGACTTACGGTTCAAGAATTAGCCTCAGAAACAGTGGTTCTGAACATGCTGCCAATAGCTCGCCTGGGAAACATCCAGAGAAGTCCAAGATTGTGTTTTTTTAGACTGGCTGCCACGAGCTGAAACGAATGCAGCCAAGAGCGAGCGTCTGTGACTTACGGTTCAAAAGTTATTCACAGAAACATCGTTCTGAACTTTGCTGCCAGCCGCGAAAGCGAAAATAACCAAGATCGAGCGTCTAGGATTTACTTGTCAAAAGCTCGCCTGGGAAACATCCAGAGAAGTCAAAGACAGTGCTTCTATACTAATTGCCAGGCGCTGAGACGAATGCCGCCAAGATCTAGCGTCTATGACTTACGGTTCAAGAATTAGCCTCAGAAACAGTGGGAAACAGTGCTTCTATACTAATTGCCAGGCGCTGAGACGAATGCCGCCAAGATCTAGCGTCTATGACTTACGGTTCAAGAATTAGCCTCAGAAACAGTGGGAAACAGTGCTTCTATACTAATTGCCAGGCGCTGAGACGAATGCCGCCAAGATCGAGCGTCTATGACTTACGGTTCAAGAATTAGCCTCAGAAACAGTGGTTCTGAACATGCTGCCAATAGCTCGCCTGGGAAACATCCAGAGAAGTCCAAGATTGTGTTTTTTTAGACTGGCTGCCACGAGCTGAAACGAATGCAGCCAAGAGCGAGCGTCTGTGACTTACGGTTCAAAAGTTATTCACAGAAACATGGTTCTGAACTTTGCTGCCAGCCGCGAAAGCGAAAATAACCAAGATCGAGCGTCTAGGATTTACTTGTCAAAAGCTCGCCTGGGAAACATCCAGAGAAGTCAAAGACAGTGCTTCTATACTAATTGCCAGGCGCTGAGACGAATGCCGCCAAGATCTAGCGTCTATGACTTACGGTTCAAGAATTAGCCTCAGAAACAGTGGGAAACAGTGCTTCTATACTAACTGCCAGGCGCTGAGACGAATGGCGCCAAGATCGAGCGTCTATGACACGGTTCAAGAATTAGCCTCAGAAACAGTGGTTCTGAACATGCTGCCAATAGCTCGCCTGGGAAACATCCAGAGAAGTCCAAGATAGTGTTTTTTAGACTGGCTGCCACGAGCTGAAAAGAATGCAGCCAAGAGCGAGCGTCTGTGACTTACGGTTCAAAAGTTATTCACAGAAACATGGTTCTGAACTTTGCTGCCAGCCGCGAAAGCGAAAATAACCAAGATCGAGCGTCTAGGATTTACTTGTCAATAGCTCGCCTGGGAAACATCCAGAGAAGTCAAAGACAGTGCTTCTATACTAATTGCCAGGTGCTGAGACGAATGCCGCCAAGATCTAGCGTCTATGACTTACGGTTTAAGAATTAGCCTCAGAAACAGTGGGAAACAGTGCTTCTATACTAATTGCCAGGCGCTGAGACGAATGCCGCCAAGATCGAGCGTCTATGACTTACGGTTCAAGAATTAGCCTCAGAAACAGTGGTTCTGAACATGCTGCCAATAGCTCGCCTGGGAAACATCCAGAAAAGTCCAAGATTGTGTTTTTTAGACTGGCTGCCACGAGCTGAAACGAATGCAGCCAAGAGCTAGCGTCTGTGACTTACGGTTCAAAAGTTATTCACAGAAACATGGTTCTGAACTTTGCTGCCAGCCGCGAAAGCGAAAATAACCAAGATCGAGCGTCTAGGATTTACTTGTCAATAGCTCGCCTGGGAAACATCCAGAGAAGTCAAAGACAGTGCTTCTATACTAATTGCCAGGCGCTGAGACGAATGCCGCCAAGATCTAGCGTCTATGACTTACGGTTCAAGAATTAGCCTCAGAAACAGTGGGAAACAGTGCTTCTATACTAATTGCCAGGCGCTGAGACGAATGCCGCCAAGATCGAGCGTCTATGACTTACGGTTCAAGAATTAGCCTCAGAAACAGTGGTTCTGAACATGCTGCCAATAGCTCGCCTGGGAAACATCCAGAGAAGTCCAAGATTGTGTTTTTTTAGACTGGCTGCCACGAGCTGAAAAGAATGCAGCCAAGAGCGAGCGTCTGTGACTTACGGTTCAAAAGTTATTCACAGAAACATCGTTCTGAACTTTGCTGCCAGCCGCGAAAGCGAAAATAACCAAGATCGAGCGTCTAGGATTTACTTGTCAAAAGCTCGCCTGGGAAACATCCAGAGAAGTCAAAGACAGTGCTTCTATACTAATTGCCAGGCGCTGAGACGAATGCCGCCAAGATCTAGCGTCTATGACTTACGGTTCAAGAATTAGCCTCAGAAACAGTGGGAAACAGTGCTTCTATACTAATTGCCAGGCGCTGAGACGAATGCCGCCAAGATCGAGCGTCTATGACTTACGGTTCAAGAATTAGCCTCAGAAACAGTGGTTCTGAACATGCTGCCAATAGCTCGCCTGGGAAACATCCAGAGAAGTCCAAGATTGTGTTTTTTAGACTGGCTGCCACGAGCTGAAACGAATGCAGCCAAGAGCTAGCGTCTGTGACTTACGGTTCAAAAGTTATTCACAGAAACATGGTTCTGAACTTTGCTGCCAGCCGCGAAAGCGAAAATAACCAAGATCGAGCGTCTAGGATTTACTTGTCAATAGCTCGCCTGGGAAACATCCAGAGAAGTTAAAGACAGTGCTTCTATACTAATTGCCAGGCGCTGAGACGAATGCCGCCAAGATCTAGCGTCTATGACTTACGGTTCAAGAATTAGCCTCAGAAACAGTGGGAAACAGTGCTTCTATACTAATTGCCAGGCGCTGAGACGAATGCCGCCAAGATCGAGCGTCTATGACTTACGGTTCAAGAATTAGCCTCAGAAACAGTGGTTCTGAACATGCTGCCAATAGCTCGCCTGGGAAACATCCAGAGAAGTCCAAGATTGTGTTTTTTTAGACTGGCTGCCACGAGCTGAAACGAATGCAGCCAAGAGCGAGCGTCTGTGACTTACGGTTCAAAAGTTATTCACAGAAACATCGTTCTGAACTTTGCTGCCAGCCGCGAAAGCGAAAATAACCAAGATCGAGCGTCTAGGATTTACTTGTCAAAAGCTCGCCTGGGAAACATCCAGAGAAGTCAAAGACAGTGCTTCTATACTAATTGCCAGGCGCTGAGACGAATGCCGCCAAGATCGAGCGTCTATGACTTACGGTTCAAGAATTAGCCTCAGAAACAGTGGGAAACAGTGCTTCTATACTAATTGCCAGGCGCTGAGACGAATGCCGCCAAGATCGAGCGTCTATGACTTACGGTTCAAGAATTAGCCTCAGAAACAGTGGTTCTGAACATGCTGCCAATAGCTCGCCTGGGAAACATCCAGAGAAGTCCAAGATTGTGTTTTTTTAGACTGGCTGCCACGAGCTGAAAAGAATGCAGCCAAGAGCGAGCGTCTGTGACTTACGGTTCAAAAGTTATTCACAGAAACATCGTTCTGAACTTTGCTGCCAGCCGCGAAAGCGAAAATAACCAAGATCGAGCGTCTAGGATTTACTTGTCAAAAGCTCGCCTGGGAAACATCCAGAGAAGTCAAAGACAGTGCTTCTATACTAATTGCCAGGCGCTGAGACGAATGCCGCCAAGATCTAGCGTCTATGACTTACGGTTCAAGAATTAGCCTCAGAAACAGTGGGAAACAGTGCTTCTATACTAATTGCCAGGCGCTGAGACGAATGCCGCCAAGATCGAGCGTCTATGACTTACGGTTCAAGAATTAGCCTCAGAAACAGTGGTTCTGAACATGCTGCCAATAGCTCGCCTGGGAAACATCCAGAGAAGTCCAAGATTGTGTTTTTTAGACTGGCTGCCACGAGCTGAAACGAATGCAGCCAAGAGCTAGCGTCTGTGACTTACGGTTCAAAAGTTATTCACAGAAACATGGTTCTGAACTTTGCTGCCAGCCGCGAAAGCGAAAATAACCAAGATCGAGCGTCTAGGATTTACTTGTCAATAGCTCGCCTGGGAAACATCCAGAGAAGTTAAAGACAGTGCTTCTATACTAATTGCCAGGCGCTGAGACGAATGCCGCCAAGATCTAGCGTCTATGACTTACGGTTCAAGAATTAGCCTCAGAAACAGTGGGAAACAGTGCTTCTATACTAATTGCCAGGCGCTGAGACGAATGCCGCCAAGATCGAGCGTCTATGACTTACGGTTCAAGAATTAGCCTCAGAAACAGTGGTTCTGAACATGCTGCCAATAGCTCGCCTGGGAAACATCCAGAGAAGTCCAAGATTGTGTTTTTTTAGACTGGCTGCCACGAGCTGAAACGAATGCAGCCAAGAGCGAGCGTCTGTGACTTACGGTTCAAAAGTTATTCACAGAAACATCGTTCTGAACTTTGCTGCCAGCCGCGAAAGCGAAAATAACCAAGATCGAGCGTCTAGGATTTACTTGTCAAAAGCTCGCCTGGGAAACATCCAGAGAAGTCAAAGACAGTGCTTCTATACTAATTGCCAGGCGCTGAGACGAATGCCGCCAAGATCGAGCGTCTATGACTTACGGTTCAAGAATTAGCCTCAGAAACAGTGGTTCTGAACATGCTGCCAATAGCTCGCCTGGGAAACATCCAGAGAAGTCCAAGATTGTGTTTTTTAGACTGGCTGCCACGAGCTGAAACGAATGCAGCCAAGAGCTAGCGTCTGTGACTTACGGTTCAAAAGTTATTCACAGAAACATGGTTCTGAACTTTGCTGCCAGCCGCGAAAGCGAAAATAACCAAGATCGAGCGTCTAGGATTTACTTGTCAATAGCTCGCCTGGGAAACATCCAGAGAAGTCAAAGACAGTGCTTCTATACTAATTGCCAGGCGCTGAGACGAATGGCGCCAAGATCGAGCGTCTATGACACGGTTCAAGAATTAGCCTCAGAAACAGTGGTTCTGAACATGCTGCCAATAGCTCGCCTGGGAAACATCCAGAGAAGTCCAAGATAGTGTTTTTTAGACTGGCTGCCACGAGCTGAAACGAATGCAGCCAAGAGCGAGCGTCTGTGACTTACGGTTCAAGAGTTATTCACAGAAACATCGTTCTGAACTTTGCTGCCAGCCGCGAAAGCGAAAATAACCAAGATCGAGCGTCTAGGATTTACTTGTCAAAAGCTCGCCTGGGAAACATCCAGAGAAGTCAAAGACAGTGCTTCTATACTAATTGCCAGGCGCTGAGACGAATGCCGCCAAGATCTAGCGTCTATGACTTACGGTTCAAGAATTAGCCTCAGAAACAGTGGGAAACAGTGCTTCTATACTAATTGCCAGGCGCTGAGACGAATGCCGCCAAGATCGAGCGTCTATGACTTACGGTTCAAGAATTAGCCTCAGAAACAGTGGTTCTGAACATGCTGCCAATAGCTCGCCTGGGAAACATCCAGAGAAGTCCAAGATTGTGTTTTTTAGACTGGCTGCCACGAGCTGAAACGAATGCAGCCAAGAGCTAGCGTCTGTGACTTACGGTTCAAAAGTTATTCACAGAAACATGGTTCTGAACTTTGCTGCCAGCCGCGAAAGCGAAAATAACCAAGATCGAGCGTCTAGGATTTACTTGTCAATAGCTCGCCTGGGAAACATCCAGAGAAGTCAAAGACAGTGCTTCTATACTAATTGCCAGGCGCTGAGACGAATGGCGCCAAGATCGAGCGTCTATGACACGGTTCAAGAATTAGCCTCAGAAACAGTGGTTCTGAACATGCTGCCAATAGCTCGCCTGGGAAACATCCAGAGAAGTCCAAGATTGTGTTTTTTAGACTGGCTGCCACGAGCTGAAACGAATGCAGCCAAGAGCTAGCGTCTGTGACTTACGGTTCAAAAGTTATTCACAGAAACATGGTTCTGAACTTTGCTGCCAGCCGCGAAAGCGAAAATAACCAAGATCGAGCGTCTAGGATTTACTTGTCAATAGCTCGCCTGGGAAACATCCAGAGAAGTCAAAGACAGTGCTTCTATACTAATTGCCAGGCGCTGAGACGAATGCCGCCAAGATCTAGCGTCTATGACTTACGGTTCAAGAATTAGCCTCAGAAACAGTGGGAAACAGTGCTTCTATACTAATTGCCAGGCGCTGAGACGAATGCCGCCAAGATCGAGCGTCTATGACTTACGGTTCAAGAATTAGCCTCAGAAACAGTGGTTCTGAACATGCTGCCAATAGCTCGCCTGGGAAACATCCAGAGAAGTCCAAGATTGTGTTTTTTAGACTGGCTGCCACGAGCTGAAACGAATGCAACCAAGAGCTAGCGTCTGTGACTTACGGTTCAAGAGTTATTCACAGAAACATGGTTCTGAACTTTTCTGCCAGCCGCGAAAGCGAAAATAACCAAGATCGAGCGTCTAGGATTTACTTGTCAATAGCTCGCCTGGGAAACATCCAGAGAAGTCAAAGACAGTGCTTCTATACTAATTGCCAGGCGCTGAGACGAATGCCGCCAAGATCTAGCGTCTATGACTTACGGTTCAAGAATTAGCCTCAGAAACAGTGGGAAACAGTGCTTCTATACTAATTGCCAGGCGCTGAGACGAATGCCGCCAAGATCGAGCGTCTATGACTTACGGTTCAAGAATTAGCCTCAGAAACAGTGGTTCTGAACATGCTGCCAATAGCTCGCCTGGGAAACATCCAGAGAAGTCCAAGATTGTGTTTTTTAGACTGGCTGCCACGAGCTGAAACGAATGCAGCCAAGAGCTAGCGTCTGTGACTTACGGTTCAAAAGTTATTCACAGAAACATGGTTCTGAACTTTGCTGCCAGCCGCGAAAGCGAAAATAACCAAGATCGAGCGTCTAGGATTTACTTGTCAATAGCTCGCCTGGGAAACATCCAGAGAAGTTAAAGACAGTGCTTCTATACTAATTGCCAGGCGCTGAGACGAATGCCGCCAAGATCTAGCGTCTATGACTTACGGTTCAAGAATTAGCCTCAGAAACAGTGGGAAACAGTGCTTCTATACTAATTGCCAGGCGCTGAGACGAATGCCGCCAAGATCGAGCGTCTATGACTTACGGTTCAAGAATTAGCCTCAGAAACAGTGGTTCTGAACATGCTGCCAATAGCTCGCCTGGGAAACATCCAGAGAAGTCCAAGATTGTGTTTTTTTAGACTGGCTGCCACGAGCTGAAACGAATGCAGCCAAGAGCGAGCGTCTGTGACTTACGGTTCAAAAGTTATTCACAGAAACATCGTTCTGAACTTTGCTGCCAGCCGCGAAAGCGAAAATAACCAAGATCGAGCGTCTAGGATTTACTTGTCAAAAGCTCGCCTGGGAAACATCCAGAGAAGTCAAAGACAGTGCTTCTATACTAATTGCCAGGCGCTGAGACGAATGCCGCCAAGATCGAGCGTCTATGACTTACGGTTCAAGAATTAGCCTCAGAAACAGTGGTTCTGAACATGCTGCCAATAGCTCGCCTGGGAAACATCCAGAGAAGTCCAAGATTGTGTTTTTTAGACTGGCTGCCACGAGCTGAAACGAATGCAGCCAAGAGCTAGCGTCTGTGACTTACGGTTCAAAAGTTATTCACAGAAACATGGTTCTGAACTTTGCTGCCAGCCGCGAAAGCGAAAATAACCAAGATCGAGCGTCTAGGATTTACTTGTCAATAGCTCGCCTGGGAAACATCCAGAGAAGTCAAAGACAGTGCTTCTATACTAATTGCCAGGCGCTGAGACGAATGGCGCCAAGATCGAGCGTCTATGACACGGTTCAAGAATTAGCCTCAGAAACAGTGGTTCTGAACATGCTGCCAATAGCTCGCCTGGGAAACATCCAGAGAAGTCCAAGATAGTGTTTTTTAGACTGGCTGCCACGAGCTGAAACGAATGCAGCCAAGAGCGAGCGTCTGTGACTTACGGTTCAAGAGTTATTCAGAGAAACATCGTTCTGAACTTTGCTGCCAGCCGCGAAAGCGAAAATAACCAAGATCGAGCGTCTAGGATTTACTTGTCAATTGCTCGCCTGGGAAACATCCAGAGAAGTCAAAGACAGTGCTTCTATACTAATTGCCAGGCGCTGAGACGAATGCCGCCAAGATCTAGCGTCTATGACTTACGGTTCAAGAATTAGCCTCAGAAACAGTGGGAAACAGTGCTTCTATACTAATTGCCAGGCGCTGAGACGAATGGCGCCAAGATCGAGCGTCTATGACACGGTTCAAGAATTAGCCTCAGAAACAGTGGTTCTGAACATGCTGCCAATAGCTCGCCTGGGAAACATCCAGAGAAGTCCAAGATTGTGTTTTTTAGACTGGCTGCCACGAGCTGAAACGAATGCAGCCAAGAGCTAGCGTCTGTGACTTACGGTTCAAAAGTTATTCACAGAAACATGGTTCTGAACTTTGCTGCCAGCCGCGAAAGCGAAAATAACCAAGATCGAGCGTCTAGGATTTACTTGTCAATAGCTCGCCTGGGAAACATCCAGAGAAGTCAAAGACAGTGCTTCTATACTAATTGCCAGGCGCTGAGACGAATGCCGCCAAGATCTAGCGTCTATGACTTACGGTTCAAGAATTAGCCTCAGAAACAGTGGGAAACAGTGCTTCTATACTAATTGCCAGGCGCTGAGACGAATGCCGCCAAGATCGAGCGTCTATGACTTACGGTTCAAGAATTAGCCTCAGAAACAGTGGTTCTGAACATGCTGCCAATAGCTCGCCTGGGAAACATCCAGAGAAGTCCAAGATTGTGTTTTTTAGACTGGCTGCCACGAGCTGAAACGAATGCAACCAAGAGCTAGCGTCTGTGACTTACGGTTCAAAAGTTATTCACAGAAACATGGTTCTGAACTTTTCTGCCAGCCGCGAAAGCGAAAATAACCAAGATCGAGCGTCTAGGATTTACTTGTCAATAGCTCGCCTGGGAAACATCCAGAGAAGTCAAAGACAGTGCTTCTATACTAATTGCCAGGCGCTGAGACGAATGCCGCCAAGATCTAGCGTCTATGACTTACGGTTCAAGAATTAGCCTCAGAAACAGTGGGAAACAGTGCTTCTATACTAATTGCCAGGCGCTGAGACGAATGCCGCCAAGATCGAGCGTCTATGACTTACGGTTCAAGAATTAGCCTCAGAAACAGTGGTTCTGAACATGCTGCCAATAGCTCGCCTGGGAAACATCCAGAAAAGTCCAAGATTGTGTTTTTTAGACTGGCTGCCACGAGCTGAAACGAATGCAGCCAAGAGCTAGCGTCTGTGACTTACGGTTCAAAAGTTATTCACAGAAACATGGTTCTGAACTTTGCTGCCAGCCGCGAAAGCGAAAATAACCAAGATCGAGCGTCTAGGATTTACTTGTCAATAGCTCGCCTGGGAAACATCCAGAGAAGTCAAAGACAGTGCTTCTATACTAATTGCCAGGCGCTGAGACGAATGCCGCCAAGATCTAGCGTCTATGACTTACGGTTCAAGAATTAGCCTCAGAAACAGTGGGAAACAGTGCTTCTATACTAATTGCCAGGCGCTGAGACGAATGCCGCCAAGATCGAGCGTCTATGACTTACGGTTCAAGAATTAGCCTCAGAAACAGTGGTTCTGAACATGCTGCCAATAGCTCGCCTGGGAAACATCCAGAAAAGTCCAAGATTGTGTTTTTTAGACTGGCTGCCACGAGCTGAAACGAATGCAGCCAAGAGCTAGCGTCTGTGACTTACGGTTCAAAAGTTATTCACAGAAACATGGTTCTGAACTTTGCTGCCAGCCGCGAAAGCGAAAATAACCAAGATCGAGCGTCTAGGATTTACTTGTCAATAGCTCGCCTGGGAAACATCCAGAGAAGTCAAAGACAGTGCTTCTATACTAATTGCCAGGCGCTGAGACGAATGCCGCCAAGATCTAGCGTCTATGACTTACGGTTCAAGAATTAGCCTCAGAAACAGTGGGAAACAGTGCTTCTATACTAATTGCCAGGCGCTGAGACGAATGCCGCCAAGATCGAGCGTCTATGACTTACGGTTCAAGAATTAGCCTCAGAAACAGTGGTTCTGAACATGCTGCCAATAGCTCGCCTGGGAAACATCCAGAGAAGTCCAAGATTGTGTTTTTTTAGACTGGCTGCCACGAGCTGAAAAGAATGCAGCCAAGAGCGAGCGTCTGTGACTTACGGTTCAAAAGTTATTCACAGAAACATCGTTCTGAACTTTGCTGCCAGCCGCGAAAGCGAAAATAACCAAGATCGAGCGTCTAGGATTTACTTGTCAAAAGCTCGCCTGGGAAACATCCAGAGAAGTCAAAGACAGTGCTTCTATACTAATTGCCAGGCGCTGAGACGAATGCCGCCAAGATCTAGCGTCTATGACTTACGGTTCAAGAATTAGCCTCAGAAACAGTGGGAAACAGTGCTTCTATACTAATTGCCAGGCGCTGAGACGAATGCCGCCAAGATCGAGCGTCTATGACTTACGGTTCAAGAATTAGCCTCAGAAACAGTGGTTCTGAACATGCTGCCAATAGCTCGCCTGGGAAACATCCAGAGAAGTCCAAGATTGTGTTTTTTTAGACTGGCTGCCACGAGCTGAAACGAATGCAGCCAAGAGCGAGCGTCTGTGACTTACGGTTCAAAAGTTATTCACAGAAACATCGTTCTGAACTTTGCTGCCAGCCGCGAAAGCGAAAATAACCAAGATCGAGCGTCTAGGATTTACTTGTCAAAAGCTCGCCTGGGAAACATCCAGAGAAGTCAAAGACAGTGCTTCTATACTAATTGCCAGGCGCTGAGACGAATGCCGCCAAGATCGAGCGTCTATGACTTACGGTTCAAGAATTAGCCTCAGAAACAGTGGTTCTGAACATGCTGCCAATAGCTCGCCTGGGAAACATCCAGAGAAGTCCAAGATTGTGTTTTTTAGACTGGCTGCCACGAGCTGAAACGAATGCAGCCAAGAGCTAGCGTCTGTGACTTACGGTTCAAAAGTTATTCACAGAAACATGGTTCTGAACTTTGCTGCCAGCCGCGAAAGCGAAAATAACCAAGATCGAGCGTCTAGGATTTACTTGTCAATAGCTCGCCTGGGAAACATCCAGAGAAGTCAAAGACAGTGCTTCTATACTAATTGCCAGGCGCTGAGACGAATGGCGCCAAGATCGAGCGTCTATGACACGGTTCAAGAATTAGCCTCAGAAACAGTGGTTCTGAACATGCTGCCAATAGCTCGCCTGGGAAACATCCAGAGAAGTCCAAGATAGTGTTTTTTAGACTGGCTGCCACGAGCTGAAACGAATGCAGCCAAGAGCGAGCGTCTGTGACTTACGGTTCAAGAGTTATTCACAGAAACATCGTTCTGAACTTTGCTGCCAGCCGCGAAAGCGAAAATAACCAAGATCGAGCGTCTAGGATTTACTTGTCAATTGCTCGCCTGGGAAACATCCAGAGAAGTCAAAGACAGTGCTTCTATACTAATTGCCAGGCGCTGAGACGAATGCCGCCAAGATCTAGCGTCTATGACTTACGGTTCAAGAATTAGCCTCAGAAACAGTGGGAAACAGTGCTTCTATACTAATTGCCAGGCGCTGAGACGAATGGCGCCAAGATCGAGCGTCTATGACACGGTTCAAGAATTAGCCTCAGAAACAGTGGTTCTGAACATGCTGCCAATAGCTCGCCTGGGAAACATCCAGAGAAGTCCAAGATTGTGTTTTTTAGACTGGCTGCCACGAGCTGAAACGAATGCAGCCAAGAGCTAGCGTCTGTGACTTACGGTTCAAAAGTTATTCACAGAAACATGGTTCTGAACTTTGCTGCCAGCCGCGAAAGCGAAAATAACCAAGATCGAGCGTCTAGGATTTACTTGTCAATAGCTCGCCTGGGAAACATCCAGAGAAGTCAAAGACAGTGCTTCTATACTAATTGCCAGGCGCTGAGACGAATGCCGCCAAGATCTAGCGTCTATGACTTACGGTTCAAGAATTAGCCTCAGAAACAGTGGGAAACAGTGCTTCTATACTAATTGCCAGGCGCTGAGACGAATGCCGCCAAGATCGAGCGTCTATGACTTACGGTTCAAGAATTAGCCTCAGAAACAGTGGTTCTGAACATGCTGCCAATAGCTCGCCTGGGAAACATCCAGAGAAGTCCAAGATTGTGTTTTTTAGACTGGCTGCCACGAGCTGAAACGAATGCAACCAAGAGCTAGCGTCTGTGACTTACGGTTCAAAAGTTATTCACAGAAACATGGTTCTGAACTTTTCTGCCAGCCGCGAAAGCGAAAATAACCAAGATCGAGCGTCTAGGATTTACTTGTCAATAGCTCGCCTGGGAAACATCCAGAGAAGTCAAAGACAGTGCTTCTATACTAATTGCCAGGCGCTGAGACGAATGCCGCCAAGATCTAGCGTCTATGACTTACGGTTCAAGAATTAGCCTCAGAAACAGTGGGAAACAGTGCTTCTATACTAATTGCCAGGCGCTGAGACGAATGCCGCCAAGATCGAGCGTCTATGACTTACGGTTCAAGAATTAGCCTCAGAAACAGTGGTTCTGAACATGCTGCCAATAGCTCGCCTGGGAAACATCCAGAGAAGTCCAAGATTGTGTTTTTTTAGACTGGCTGCCACGAGCTGAAACGAATGCAGCCAAGAGCGAGCGTCTGTGACTTACGGTTCAAAAGTTATTCACAGAAACATGGTTCTGAACTTTGCTGCCAGCCGCGAAAGCGAAAATAACCAAGATCGAGCGTCTAGGATTTACTTGTCAAAAGCTCGCCTGGGAAACATCCAGAGAAGTCAAAGACAGTGCTTCTATACTAATTGCCAGGCGCTGAGACGAATGCCGCCAAGATCTAGCGTCTATGACTTACGGTTCAAGAATTAGCCTCAGAAACAGTGGGAAACAGTGCTTCTATACTAACTGCCAGGCGCTGAGACGAATGGCGCCAAGATCGAGCGTCTATGACACGGTTCAAGAATTAGCCTCAGAAACAGTGGTTCTGAACATGCTGCCAATAGCTCGCCTGGGAAACATCCAGAGAAGTCCAAGATAGTGTTTTTTAGACTGGCTGCCACGAGCTGAAAAGAATGCAGCCAAGAGCGAGCGTCTGTGACTTACGGTTCAAAAGTTATTCACAGAAACATGGTTCTGAACTTTGCTGCCAGCCGCGAAAGCGAAAATAACCAAGATCGAGCGTCTAGGATTTACTTGTCAATAGCTCGCCTGGGAAACATCCAGAGAAGTCAAAGACAGTGCTTCTATACTAATTGCCAGGTGCTGAGACGAATGCCGCCAAGATCTAGCGTCTATGACTTACGGTTTAAGAATTAGCCTCAGAAACAGTGGGGAAACAGTGCTTCTATACTAATTGCCAGGCGCTGAGACGAATGCCGCCAAGATCGAGCGTCTATGACTTACGGTTCAAGAATTAGCCTCAGAAACAGTGGTTCTGAACATGCTGCCAATAGCTCGCCTGGGAAACATCCAGAAAAGTCCAAGATTGTGTTTTTTAGACTGGCTGCCACGAGCTGAAACGAATGCAGCCAAGAGCTAGCGTCTGTGACTTACGGTTCAAAAGTTATTCACAGAAACATGGTTCTGAACTTTGCTGCCAGCCGCGAAAGCGAAAATAACCAAGATCGAGCGTCTAGGATTTACTTGTCAATAGCTCGCCTGGGAAACATCCAGAGAAGTCAAAGACAGTGCTTCTATACTAATTGCCAGGCGCTGAGACGAATGCCGCCAAGATCTAGCGTCTATGACTTACGGTTCAAGAATTAGCCTCAGAAACAGTGGGAAACAGTGCTTCTATACTAATTGCCCAGGCGCTGAAACGAATGCCGCCAAGATCGAGCGTCTATGACTTACGGTTCAAGAATTAGCCTCAGAAACAGTGGTTCTGAACATGCTGCCAATAGCTCGCCTGGGAAACATCCAGAGAAGTCCAAGATTGTGTTTTTTTAGACTGGCTGCCACGAGCTGAAAAGAATGCAGCCAAGAGCGAGCGTCTGTGACTTACGGTTCAAAAGTTATTCACAGAAACATCGTTCTGAACTTTGCTGCCAGCCGCGAAAGCGAAAATAACCAAGATCGAGCGTCTAGGATTTACTTGTCAAAAGCTCGCCTGGGAAACATCCAGAGAAGTCAAAGACAGTGCTTCTATACTAATTGCCAGGCGCTGAGACGAATGCCGCCAAGATCTAGCGTCTATGACTTACGGTTCAAGAATTAGCCTCAGAAACAGTGGGAAACAGTGCTTCTATACTAATTGCCAGGCGCTGAGACGAATGCCGCCAAGATCGAGCGTCTATGACTTACGGTTCAAGAATTAGCCTCAGAAACAGTGGTTCTGAACATGCTGCCAATAGCTCGCCTGGGAAACATCCAGAGAAGTCCAAGATTGTGTTTTTTAGACTGGCTGCCACGAGCTGAAACGAATGCAGCCAAGAGCTAGCGTCTGTGACTTACGGTTCAAAAGTTATTCACAGAAACATGGTTCTGAACTTTGCTGCCAGCCGCGAAAGCGAAAATAACCAAGATCGAGCGTCTAGGATTTACTTGTCAATAGCTCGCCTGGGAAACATCCAGAGAAGTTAAAGACAGTGCTTCTATACTAATTGCCAGGCGCTGAGACGAATGCCGCCAAGATCTAGCGTCTATGACTTACGGTTCAAGAATTAGCCTCAGAAACAGTGGGAAACAGTGCTTCTATACTAATTGCCAGGCGCTGAGACGAATGCCGCCAAGATCGAGCGTCTATGACTTACGGTTCAAGAATTAGCCTCAGAAACAGTGGTTCTGAACATGCTGCCAATAGCTCGCCTGGGAAACATCCAGAGAAGTCCAAGATTGTGTTTTTTTAGACTGGCTGCCACGAGCTGAAACGAATGCAGCCAAGAGCGAGCGTCTGTGACTTACGGTTCAAAAGTTATTCACAGAAACATCGTTCTGAACTTTGCTGCCAGCCGCGAAAGCGAAAATAACCAAGATCGAGCGTCTAGGATTTACTTGTCAAAAGCTCGCCTGGGAAACATCCAGAGAAGTCAAAGACAGTGCTTCTATACTAATTGCCAGGCGCTGAGACGAATGCCGCCAAGATCTAGCGTCTATGACTTACGGTTCAAGAATTAGCCTCAGAAACAGTGGGAAACAGTGCTTCTATACTAATTGCCAGGCGCTGAGACGAATGCCGCCAAGATCGAGCGTCTATGACTTACGGTTCAAGAATTAGCCTCAGAAACAGTGGTTCTGAACATGCTGCCAATAGCTCGCCTGGGAAACATCCAGAGAAGTCCAAGATTGTGTTTTTTAGACTGGCTGCCACGAGCTGAAACGAATGCAGCCAAGAGCTAGCGTCTGTGACTTACGGTTCAAAAGTTATTCACAGAAACATGGTTCTGAACTTTGCTGCCAGCCGCGAAAGCGAAAATAACCAAGATCGAGCGTCTAGGATTTACTTGTCAATAGCTCGCCTGGGAAACATCCAGAGAAGTCAAAGACAGTGCTTCTATACTAATTGCCAGGCGCTGAGACGAATGCCGCCAAGATCTAGCGTCTATGACTTACGGTTCAAGAATTTGCCTCAGAAACAGTGGGAAACAGTGCTTCTATACTAATTGCCAGGCGCTGAGACGAATGGCGCCAAGATCGAGCGTCTATGACACGGTTCAAGAATTAGCCTCAGAAACAGTGGTTCTGAACATGCTGCCAATAGCTCGCCTGGGAAACATCCAGAGAAGTCCAAGATAGTGTTTTTTAGACTGGCTGCCACGAGCTGAAACGAATGCAGCCAAGAGCGAGCGTCTGTGACTTACGGTTCAAGAGTTATTCACAGAAACATGGTTCTGAACTTTGCTGCCAGCCGCGAAAGCGAAAATAACCAAGATCGAGCGTCTAGGATTTACTTGTCAATTGCTCGCCTGGGAAACATCCAGAGAAGTCAAAGACAGTGCTTCTATACTAATTGCCAGGCGCTGAGACGAATGCCGCCAAGATCTAGCGTCTATGACTTACGGTTCAAGAATTAGCCTCAGAAACAGTGGGAAACAGTGCTTCTATACTAATTGCCAGGCGCTGAGACGAATGGCGCCAAGATCGAGCGTCTATGACACGGTTCAAGAATTAGCCTCAGAAACAGTGGTTCTGAACATGCTGCCAATAGCTCGCCTGGGAAACATCCAGAGAAGTCCAAGATTGTGTTTTTTAGACTGGCTGCCACGAGCTGAAACGAATGCAGCCAAGAGCTAGCGTCTGTGACTTACGGTTCAAAAGTTATTCACAGAAACATGGTTCTGAACTTTGCTGCCAGCCGCGAAAGCGAAAATAACCAAGATCGAGCGTCTAGGATTTACTTGTCAATAGCTCGCCTGGGAAACATCCAGAGAAGTCAAAGACAGTGCTTCTATACTAATTGCCAGGCGCTGAGACGAATGCCGCCAAGATCTAGCGTCTATGACTTACGGTTCAAGAATTAGCCTCAGAAACAGTGGGAAACAGTGCTTCTATACTAATTGCCAGGCGCTGAGACGAATGCCGCCAAGATCGAGCGTCTATGACTTACGGTTCAAGAATTAGCCTCAGAAACAGTGGTTCTGAACATGCTGCCAATAGCTCGCCTGGGAAACATCCAGAGAAGTCCAAGATTGTGTTTTTTAGACTGGCTGCCACGAGCTGAAACGAATGCAACCAAGAGCTAGCGTCTGTGACTTACGGTTCAAAAGTTATTCACAGAAACATGGTTCTGAACTTTTCTGCCAGCCGCGAAAGCGAAAATAACCAAGATCGAGCGTCTAGGATTTACTTGTCAATAGCTCGCCTGGGAAACATCCAGAGAAGTCAAAGACAGTGCTTCTATACTAATTGCCAGGCGCTGAGACGAATGCCGCCAAGATCTAGCGTCTATGACTTACGGTTCAAGAATTAGCCTCAGAAACAGTGGGAAACAGTGCTTCTATACTAATTGCCAGGCGCTGAGACGAATGCCGCCAAGATCGAGCGTCTATGACTTACGGTTCAAGAATTAGCCTCAGAAACAGTGGTTCTGAACATGCTGCCAATAGCTCGCCTGGGAAACATCCAGAGAAGTCCAAGATTGTGTTTTTTTAGA
Organism: Rhinoderma darwinii; assembly: GCF_050947455.1. Lineage (NCBI taxonomy): Eukaryota > Metazoa > Chordata > Amphibia > Anura > Rhinodermatidae > Rhinoderma > Rhinoderma darwinii. Next base: position 27,357 of record NW_027462790.1, read on the forward strand.
CTGGCTGCCACGAGCTGAAACGAATGCAGCCAAGAGCGAGCGTCTGTGACTTACGGTTCAAAAGTTATTCACAGAAACATCGTTCTGAACTTTGCTGCCAGCCGCGAAAGCGAAAATAACCAAGATCGAGCGTCTAGGATTTACTTGTCAAAAGCTCGCCTGGGAAACATCCAGAGAAGTCAAAGACAGTGCTTCTATACTAATTGCCAGGCGCTGAGACGAATGCCGCCAAGATCTAGCGTCTATGACTTACGGTTCAAGAATTAGCCTCAGAAACAGTGGGAAACAGTGCTTATATACTAATTGCCAGGCGCTGAGACGAATGCCGCCAAGATCGAGCGTCTATGACTTACGGTTCAAGAATTAGCCTCAGAAACAGTGGTTCTGAACATGCTGCCAATAGCTCGCCTGGGAAACATCCAGAGAAGTCCAAGATTGTGTTTTTTAGACTGGCTGCCACGAGCTGAAACGAATGCAGCCAAGAGCTAGCGTCTGTGACTTACGGTTCAAAAGTTATTCACAGAAACATGGTTCTGAACTTTGCTGCCAGCCGCGAAAGCGAAAATAACCAAGATCGAGCGTCTAGGATTTACTTGTCAATAGCTCGCCTGGGAAACATCCAGAGAAGTCAAAGACAGTGCTTCTATACTAATTGCCAGGCGCTGAGACGAATGCCGCCAAGATCTAGCGTCTATGACTTACAGTTCAAGAATTTGCCTCAGAAACAGTGGGAAACAGTGCTTCTATACTAATTGCCAGGCGCTGAGACGAATGGCGCCAAGATCGAGCGTCTATGACACGGTTCAAGAATTAGCCTCAGAAACAGTGGTTCTGAACATGCTGCCAATAGCTCGCCTGGGAAACATCCAGAGAAGTCCAAGATAGTGTTTTTTAGACTGGCTGCCACGAGCTGAAAAGAATGCAGCCAAGAGCGAGCGTCTGTGACTTACGGTTCAAAAGTTATTCACAGAAACATGGTTCTGAACTTTGCTGCCAGCCGCGAAAGCGAAAATAACCAAGATCGAGCGTCTAGGATTTACTTGTCAATAGCTCGCCTGGGAAACATCCAGAGAAGTCAAAGACAGTGCTTCTATACTAATTGCCAGGCGCTGAGG